>NC_134357.1:29762812-30062812 GCF_048569485.1 Anomaloglossus baeobatrachus | reverse complement strand
CCACATAGAGACAAGACGGCACAAAGTCACCCGCATATAGACAAGACGGCACAAAGTCACCCACATATAGACAAGACGGCACAAAGTCACCCGCATATAGACAAGACGGCACAAAGTCACCCGCATATAGACAAGACGGCACAAAGTCACCCGCATATATACAAGACGGCACAAAGTCACCCGCATATAGACAAGACGGCGCAAAGTCACCCACATATAGACAAGACGGCACAAAGTCACCCGCATATAGACAAGACGGCACAAAGTCACCCACATATAGACAAGACGGCACAAAGTCACCCGCATATAGACAAGACGGCACAAAGTCACCCACATATAGACAAGACGGCACAAAGTCACCCGCATATAGACAAGACGGCACAAAGTCACCCACATATAGACAAGACGGCACAAAGTCACCAACATATAGACAAGACGGCACAAAGTCACCCACATATAGACAAGACCGCACAAAGTCACCCACATATAGACAAGACGGCACAAAGTCACCCACATATAGACAAGACGGCACAAAGTCACCCGCATATAGACAAGACGGCACATAGTCACCCGCATATAGACAAGACGGCACAAAGTCACCCACATATAGACAAGACGGCACAAAGTCACCAACATATAGACAAGACGGCACAAAGTCACCCGCATATAGACAAGACGGCACAAAGTCACCCACATATAGACAAGACGGCACAAAGTCACCCACATATAGACAAGACGGCACAAAGTCACCCACATATAGACAAGACGGCACAAAGTCACCCACATATAGACAAGACGGCACAAAGTCACCAACATATAGACAAGACGGCACAAAGTCACCAACATATAGACAAGACGGCACAAAGTCACCCACATATAGACAAGACCGCACAAAGTCACCCACATATAGACAAGACGGCACAAAGTCACCCACATATAGACAAGACGGCACAAAGTCACCCACATATAGACAAGACGGCACAAAGTCACCCACATATAGACAAGACGGCACAAAGTCACCCGCATATAGACAAGACAGCACAAAGTCACCCGCATATAGACAAGATGGCACAAAGTCACCCGCATATAGACAAGACGGCGCAAAGTCACCCATATATAGACAAGATGGCGCAAAGTCACCAACATATAGACAAGACGGCACAAAGTCACCCGCATATAGACAAGACGGCACATAGTCACCAACATATAGACAAGACGGCGCAAAGTCACCCATATATAGACAAGACGGCGCAAAGTCACCCACATATAGACAAGACGGCACAAAGTCACCCGCATATAGACAAGACGGCGCAAAGTCACCCACATATAGACAAGACGGCACATAGTCACCCGCATATAGACAAGACGGCACAAAGTCACCCGCATATAGACAAGACCGCACAAAGTCACCCGCATATAGACAAGACGGCACAAAGTCACCCACATATAGACAAGACGGCACAAAGTCACCCACATATAGACAAGACGGCGCAAAGTCACCCACATATAGACAAGACGGCACAAAGTCACCCGCATATAGACAAGACGGCACAAAGTCACCCACATATAGACAAGACGGCACAAAGTCACCCACATATAGACAAGACGGCACAAAGTCACCCGCATATAGACAAGACGGCACAAAGTCACCCACATATAGACAAGACGGCACAAAGTCACCTGCATATAGACAAGACGGCACAAAGTCACCCGCATATAGACAAGACGGCACAAAGTCACCCACATATAGACAAGACGGCACAAAGTCACCCACATATAGACAAGACGGCACAAAGTCACCCGCATATAGACAAGACGGCACAAAGTCACCCACATATAGACAAGACGGCACAAAGTCACCCACATATAGACAAGACGGCACAAAGTCACCCACATATAGACAAGACGGCACAAAGTCACCCACATATAGACAAGACGGCACAAAGTCACCCACATATAGACAAGACGGCACAAAGTCACCCACATATAGACAAGACGGCAAAAAGTCACCCGCATATAGACAAGACGACACAAAGTCACCCGCATATAGACAAGACGACACAAAGTCACCCGCATATAGACAAGACGACACAAAGTCACCCGCATATAGACAAGACGACACAAAGTCACCCACATATAGACAAGACGACACAAAGTCACCCGCATATAGACAAGACGGCACAAAGTCACCCGCATATAGACAAGACGGCACAAAGTCACCCGCATATAGACAAGACGGCACAAAGTCACCCACATATAGACAAGACGACACAAAGTCACCCGCATATAGACAAGACGGCACAAAGTCACCCACATATAGACAAGACGGCACAAAGTCACCCGCATATAGACAAGATGCAACAAAGTCACCCGCATATAGACAAGACGGCACAAAGTCACCCACATATAGACAAGATGCAACAAAGTCACCCGCATATAGACAAGACGGCACAAAGTCACCCGCATATAGACAAGATGCAACAAAGTCACCCACATATAGACAAGATGGCACAAAGTCACCCACATATAGACAAGACGGCACAAAGTCACCCGCATATAGACAAGACGACACAAAGTCACCCACATATAGACAAGACGGCACAAAGTCACCCGCATATAGACAAGACGGCACAAAGGCACCCACATATAGACAAGACGCAACAAAGTCACCCACATATAGACAAGACGGCACAAAGTCACCCACATATAGACAAGACGGCACAAAGTCACCCGCATATAGACAAGACGACACAAAGTCACCCACATATAGACAAGACGGCACAAAGTCACCCGCATATAGACAAGACGGCACAAAGTCACCCACATATAGACAAGACGGCACAAAGTCACCCGCATATAGACAAGACGGCAAAATGTCACCCACATATAGACAAGACGACACAAAGTCACCCGCATATAGACAAGACGGCACAAAGTCACCCACATATAGACAAGACGACACAAAGTCACCCGCATATAGACAAGACGGCACAAAGTCACCCACATATAGACAAGACGACACAAAGTCACCCACATATAGACAAGACGACACAAAGTCACCCGCATATAGACAAGACGACACAAAGTCACCCACATATAGACAAGACGGCACAAAGTCACCCGCATATAGACAAGACGGCACAAAGTCACCCACATATAGACAAGACGGCAAAAAGTCACCCACATATAGACAAGACGACACAAAGTCACCCGCATATAGACAAGACGGCACAAAGTCACCCACATATAGACAAGACGACACAAAGTCACCCGCATATAGACAAGACGGCACAAAGTCACCCGCATATAGACAAGACGGCAAAAAGTCACCCACATATAGACAAGACGACACAAAGTCACCCGCATATAGACAAGACGGCACAAAGTCACCCACATATAGACAAGACGGCACAAAGTCACCCGCATATAGACAAGATGCAACAAAGTCACCCGCATACAGACAAGACGGCACAAAGTCACCCACATATAGACAAGACGGCACAAAGTCACCCGCATATAGACAAGATGCAACAAAGTCACCCGCATATAGACAAGACGGCACAAAGTCACCCGCATATAGACAAGACGGCACAAAATCACCCACATATAGACAAGACGGCACAAAGTCACCCGCATATAGACAAGACGGCACAAAGTCACCCACATATAGACAAGATGCAACAAAGTCACCCGCATATAGACAAGACGGCACAAAGTCACCCACATATAGACAAGACGGCACAAAGTCACCCGCATACAGACAAGACGGCACAAAGTCACCCGCATACAGACAAGACGGCACAAAGTCACCCACATATAGACAAGAAGGCACAAAGTCACCCACATATAGACAAGACGGCACAAAGTCACCCGCATATAGACAAGACGACACAAAGTCACCCACATATAGACAAGACGGCACAAAGTCACCCGCATATAGACAAGACGGCACAAAGTCACCCGCATATAGACAAGACGGTACAAAGTCACCCACATATACACAAGACGGCACAAAGTCACCCACATATAGACAAGACGGCACAAAGTCACCCGCATATAGACAAGACGGCACAAAGTCACCCGCATACAGACAAGACGGCACAAAGTCACCCGCATATAGACAAGACGGCACAAAGTCACCTGCATGTAGACAAGATGCAACAAAGTCACCCGCATATAGACAAGATGGCACAAAGTCACCCACATATAGACAAGACGGCACAAAGTCACCCGCATATAGACAAGACGGCACAAAGTCACCTGCATATAGACAAGATGGCACAAAGTCACCCACATATAGACAAGACGGCACAAAGTCACCCACATATAGACAAGATGCAACAAAGTCACCCGCATATAGACAAGATGGCACAAAGTCACCCACATATAGACAAGATGCAACAAAGTCACCCACATATAGACAAGATGCAACAAAGTCACCCGCATATAGACAAGACGGCACAAAGTCACCCACATATAGACAAGACGGCACAAAGTCACCCACATATAGACAAGACGGCACAAAGTCATCCACATATAGACAAGATGGCACAAAGGCACCCACATATAGACAAGACGGCACAAAGGCACCCACATATAGACAAGACGGCACAAAGTCATCCACATATAGACAAGACGGCACAAAGTCACCCACATATAGACAAGACGGCACAAAGTCACCCGCATATAGACAAGACGGCACAAAGTCAACCACATATAGACAAGACGGCACAAAGTCACCCACATATAGACAAGACGGCACAAAGTCACCCGCATATAGACAAGACGGCACAAAGTCACCCACATATAGACAAGATGCAACAAAGTCACCCACATATAGACAAGATGCAACAAAGTCAACCACATATAGACAAGACGGCACAAAGTCACCCACATATAGACAAGACGGCACAAAGTCACCGGCATATAGACAAGATGGCACAAAGGCACCCACATATAGACAAGATGCAACAAAGTCACCCGCATATAGACAAGATGGCACAAAGTCACCGGCATATAGACAAGATGGCACAAAGGCACCCACATATAGACAAGATGCAACAAAGTCACCCACATATAGACAAGATGCAACAAAGTCACCCACATATAGACAAGATGCAACAAAGTCACCCGCATATAGACAAGACGGCACAAAGTCACCCGCATATAGACAAGACGGCACAAAGTCACCCGCATATAGACAAGACGGCACAAAGTCACCCACATATAGACAAGACGGCACAAAGTCACCCGCATATAGACAAGACGCAACAAAGTCACCCGCATATAGACAAGACGGCACAAAGTCACCCGCATATAGACAAGACGGCACAAAGTCACCCACATATAGACAAGACGGCACAAAGTCACCCACATATAGACAAGACGGCACAAAGTCACCCGCATACAGACAAGACGGCACAAAGTCATCCACATATAGACAAGACGGCACAAAGTCACCCGCATATAGACAAGACGGCACAAAGTCAACCACATATAGACAAGACGGCACAAAGTCATCCACATATAGACAAGACGGCACAAAGTCACCCGCATATAGACAAGACGGCACAAAGTCACCCGCATATAGACAAGATGCAACAAAGTCACCCACATATAGACAAGATGCAACAAAGTCACCCACATATAGACAAGACGCAACAAAGTCACCCGCATATAGACAAGACGGCACAAAGTCACCCACATATAGACAAGACGGCACAAAGTCACCCACATATAGACAAGACGGCACAAAGTCACCGGCATATAGACAAGATGGCACAAAGGCACCCACATATAGACAAGACGGCACAAAGGCACCAACATATAGACAAGACGGCACAAAGTCACCCGCATATAGACAAGACGGCACAAAGGCACCCACATATAGACAAGACGGCACAAAGTCATCCACATATAGACAAGATGGCACAAAGTCACCCGCATATAGACAAGATGGCACAAAGGCACCCACATATAGACAAGACGGCACAAAGGCACCCACATATAGACAAGACGGCACAAAGTCATCCACATATAGACAAGACGGCACAAAGTCACCCGCATATAGACAAGACGGCACAAAGTCAACCACATATAGACAAGACGGCACAAAGTCACCCACATATAGACAAGACGGCACAAAGTCACCCGCATATAGACAAGATGGCACAAAGTCACCCACATATAGACAAGATGGCACAAAGTCACCCACATATAGACAAGATGGCACAAAGTCACCCACATATAGACAAGACGGCACAAAGTCACCCGCATATAGACAAGACGGCACAAAGTCAACCACATATAGACAAGACGGCACAAAGTCACCCACATATAGACAAGACGGCACAAAGTCACCCGCATATAGACAAGACGGCACAAAGTCACCCACATATAGACAAGATGCAACAAAGTCACCCACATATAGACAAGATGCAACAAAGTCAACCACATATAGACAAGACGGCACAAAGTCACCCACATATAGACAAGACGGCACAAAGTCACCCACATATAGACAAGACGGCACAAAGTCACCGGCATATAGACAAGATGGCACAAAGGCACCCACATATAGACAAGACGGCACAAAGGCACCAACATATAGACAAGACGGCACAAAGTCACCCGCATATAGACAAGACGGCACAAAGGCACCCACATATAGACAAGACGGCACAAAGTCATCCACATATAGACAAGATGGCACAAAGTCACCCGCATATAGACAAGACGGCACAAAGGCACCCACATATAGACAAGACGGCACAAAGTCACCCACATATAGACAAGATGGCACAAAGGCACCCACATATAGACAAGACGGCACAAAGGCACCCACATATAGACAAGACGGCACAAAGTCATCCACATATAGACAAGATGGCACAAAGTCACCCGCATATAGACAAGACGGCACAAAGTCACCCGCATATAGACAAGACGGCACAAAGTCATCCACATATAGACAAGACGGCACAAAGTCACCCGCATATAGACAAGACGGCACAAAGTCACCAACATATAGACAAGACGGCACAAAGTCACCCACATATAGACAAGACGGCACAAAGTCACCCGCATATAGACAAGACGGCACAAAGTCACCCACATATAGACAAGACGGCACAAAGTCACCCGCATATAGACAAGACGGCACAAAGTCACCCACATATAGACAAGACGGCACAAAGTCACCCACATATAGACAAGGCGGCACAAAGTCACCCACATATAGACAAGACGGCACAAAGTCATCCACATATAGACAAGACGGCACAAAGTCACCCGCATATAGACAAGACGGCACAAAGTCACCCGCATATAGACAAGACGGCACAAAGTCACCCGCATATAGACAAGACGGCACAAAGTCACCCGCATATAGACAAGACGGCACAAAGTCACCCACATATAGACAAGACGGCACAAAGTCACCCACATATAGACAAGACGGCACAAAGTCACCCACATATAGACAAGGCGGCACAAAGTCATCCACATATAGACAAGACGGCACAAAGTCACCCGCATATAGACAAGACGGCACAAAGTCACCCGCATATAGACAAGACGGCACAAAGTCACCCGCATATAGACAAGACGGCACAAAGTCACCCGCATATAGACAAGACGGCACAAAGTCACCCACATATAGACAAGACGGCACAAAGTCACCCACATATAGACAAGACGGCACAAAGTCACCCACATATAGACAAGGCGGCACAAAGTCACCCACATATAGACAAGACGGCACAAAGTCATCCACATATAGACAAGACGGCACAAAGTCACCCGCATATAGACAAGACGGCACAAAGTCACCCACATATAGACAAGATGGCACAAAGTCATCCACATATAGACAAGACGGCACAAAGTTACCCGCATATAGACAAGACGGCACAAAGTCACCCACATATAGACAAGATGGCACAAAGTCACCCGCATATAGACAAGATGGCACAAAGTCACCCGCATATAGATAAGACGGCACAAAGTCACCGGCATATAGACAAGACGGCACAAAGTCACCCACATATAGATAAGACGGCACAAAGTCACCCACATATAGACAAGACGGCACAAAGTCACCCGCATATAGACAAGACGACACAAAGTCACCCACATATAGACAAGACGGCACAAAGTCACCGGCATATAGACAAGATGGCACAAAGGCACCCACATATAGACAAGACGGCACAAAGTCACCCGCATATAGGTACATCCAATCATATGGAAGAAATATCAATAGTTTATTATCATCCAAACACAAAAATTAGGAGTCAGATAAAAACGTACAAAGACGTCCAGGTCCAGAGACGTCACAAAGTCAGGACGCCCCACATGGTCCCCAAAGAAAATGCATAAACCTACACAAGGGGGAAGAATGATATATAATGCAAATGCATCCAAATATTATAACATCCGGCATATAATGCACAAGCCCCACAGGGTCCGGCTGCAGCCCTTCTGCTCACACTGATGGTTCTGCTCCATGAATATATGCATCTTGCCCACCAGGACTCATATTATTCCATCTTCCTTTATGTTTCCATATTTTCTTTTTTGCACTTTATTGAAAATGCATTCTATTACCTGGAGATATCGGGGCTTTGTGCATTATATGCCGTATATTATAGTATTTGATACATTTGCCGGCAGCACGGAATATTTATACTCCTCGTGTAAGTGTTTGCTTTGTCTTTAGGGCCCGCGTGGAGTCTGGATCCGGACGTCAGTTTGTTTTTCATTCTCTTTAGTTTTCTGTATCTGACTTCTTTGTGTGTCTGGTTAGTAATAAAGCACTGATATTTTCCCACCTATAAGTGGAGGAGCCGCCTGCTTTATGTGGATGTCACTTTTTAAGAACTGAAAGTTTCTTGTTTCTTTGTGAAAAATGAAACGTATTTTTTTTCACTAATTTATACGTATGATGGATAGATAGATACAGCTGAAACCCTTAGTTTCCCTCCGCTCTCTAGAAAGACACATCTGCAGGTTTTCCCCCCGCTCTCTATGAAGACACATCTGCAGGTTTTTCCCTCGTCTCTCTATAAAGACACATCTGCAGGTTTTTCCTTTCGCTCTCTAGAAAGATACATCTACAGGTTTTTTTCCTCTACTCTCTATAAAGACACATCTGCAGGTTTTCCCCCCGCTCTATATGAAGACACATCTGCAGGTTTTTCCCTCGTTTCTCGATAAAGACACATCTGCAGGTTTTTCCTTTCGCTCTCTAGAAAGATACATCTACAGGTTTTTTTTTCCTCTGCTCTCTATAAAGACACATCTGCAGGTTTTCCCTCTTCTCTCTAGAAAGACATATCTGCAGGTTTTTCCCTCCACTCTCAATAAAGACACATCTGCAGGTTTTTCTCCCGCTCTCTATGAAGACACATCTGCAGCTTTTTCCCTCTGCTCTCTATACAGACAAATCTGCAGGTTTTTCCATCTGCTCTCTATACAGACACATCTGCAGGTTTTTCCTCCACTCTCTATAAAGACATCTGCAGGTTTTTCCCTCCGCTCTCTATACAGACACATCTGCAGGTTTCTCCCTCTGCTCTCTGTAAAGACACATCTGCAGGTTTTTCCCTCCACTCTCTATAAAGACACATCTTCAGGTTTTTCCCTCCGCTCTCTATACAGACACATCTGCAGGTTTTTCCCTCTGCTCTCTATACAGACACATCTGCAGGTTTTTCCCTCCACTCTCTATAAAGACACATCTGCAGGTTTTTCCTCCACTCTCTATAAAGACATCTGCAGGTTTTTCCCTCCGCTCTCTATACAGACACATCTGCAGGTTTTTCCCTCCGCTCTCTATACAGACTCATCTGCAGGTTTTTCCCTCTGCTCTCTATAAAGACACATCTGCAGATTTCTCCCTCTGCTCTCTATAAAGACACATCTGCAGGTTTTTCCCTCCGCTCTCTATAAAGACACATCTGCAGGTTTCTCCCTCTCCTCTCTATAAAGACACATCTGCAGGTTTTTCCCTCTCCTCTCTATAAAGACACATCTGCAGGTTTCTCCCTCTCCTCTCTATAAAGACACATCTGCAGGTTTTTCCCTCTCCTCTCTATAAAGACACATCTGCAGGTTTTTCCCTCTCCTCTCTATAAAGACACATCTGCAGGTTTCTCCCTCTCCTCTCTATAAAGACACATCTGCAGGTTTTTCCCTCTCCTCTCTATAAAGACACATCTGCAGGTTTTTCCCTCTCCTCTCTATAAAGACACATCTGCAGATGTGTCTTTTCAGAGAGCGGAGGAAAACTGCTGGTTTCAACTGCAGATATATTTATATATACTTTCTTTTTTCCGGATTCTGTATTATTTCCTGTCATCAGGACTGGCGGAGCAACAGACAGTGAAGGGTGTATATACATATATATATATATAGTATATATAGAGAGAGACTGGACTGGGCAGGATGATACTAATTACATGGAGCCATTATTTCATTATGAGACTCGGGATGATCGCGGTGACGACCCCCGGAGGAAAATCTGATTAATTTCTATTGGAGGATAATTTTCTTCCTGTAAATTCCGGTGCGGAGGATCCATTAATCACAGATCTCCCGTCTGTCTCCATTGTGGCTTTCTGCATTGCATTCTATTCTGCCTCCATTGTTATAGTGGACGGCTGACACCGATCAGGGTGACGAGGAGCCGGCCCCAAAATGTCCCTCTCACCCCCTGCACTGCTGGCCACTTATTTGTATCCTCTGAGGGGAAACTGAAGGCTCCTTGGTCCCAATATAACAAGGGGTCCCCAGCTGCCATGTTGCACTTGTGGAGGTGTAGAGGGGCCCTTAGACCCTTAAGGCACAAAGTTTCTGGTTCATCCTCTATAACGTCCCCCACTTTGGGGCATGGGGTGCATAAATAGCATTTGCATAATATAATATACTTTTTTTGCCTGTGTGTGTACTCCCAAAAAAAACCTACAGTATACTATCATGGCCGCTATATTTAAAGGGGGTTTCTAGGACTTTAATATTGATGACCTATATTTAGGACAAATCATCAATATCAGATTGGAGAGGACCCTCCGTACTCCAAAGACCACTAGTGGAGACAGACAGAAGAGGAACTGTGTGCAAGGACAGTATATGGAGAATAGAGGTTAAATCCCAGTGGCTTGAAGGACCTGTGCTGTCGTCATGCCCATGTGACCAGAAGGGGTGGGGCCTCTGCCAACATAGCTGATACCAGGAAGAATATCCACGTGGTCCTGGAGTTGTTTCTAATAGACGCGGGGGCCTGGGGTAAGGCCACAGAAGGGGTGCAGGGGGGCAGATGGGAGGAAACATTGCCACACCCACCAACCAAGCCAGTACCACCCACTAACCAGGAAGGTCCTTCTAGCCAATGGGATTTAGCCACAGCCATATATGGACCCTTTCCAATTTAATATCTCATCATAATACCCAATTCCATCTACTTTTGAGGTAGAAGTGGGCCTCCTTACCTCTTGGGCCCCTATGCGGCTACCCAGGCCGCTCAAGGATATGTCTGCCCCTGCCAAAGAACTTCCTCCAATCAGCTAATTAAAGGCACTAGAAATAGCACAGCGCCATACATTTTGTAGTGGCTATGAATGGTACTGCAAGCTTTCCACTGCATAATACATGGCGCTGTGCCACTTTCATCCCTCCAATCAGCTGATCGCAGGGTGGTCAGGAGTCAGTTATGTGAAATTGGTGGCCAATCATAAGGACATCTCCTTTAAGGCTATGCCTGCATTTTGTAGGTGGGTTCTGTCTGGTGCGTTGTCACTTTGACAGCATGTATTGACATTCTTCCTATCAAAATGATATAAACTTCAATTGACCCTCAACAGTTCCCATAACAGAACCCATAAGTGATGGAGGCAGTCGGGCACCGCTTACATCTAGATTGGCGCAGTCTCTAAAAGATGATGATACCAAAACCACCTGATCCCTTAAAGGGGTGTTCCCATCTCCAAGATCCAATCCCAATATGTAGTAGGAGTAATAATAAGAATATTAGCAAATCCCTCCAATTAGAAATATAAACAGAAAAAGGACAATGGAGTTTTATAGGTGAAAACATTAAAATACAATTTTATTATAAATACACTTTAAAATTACTTGATTGTGTGCTGGTTTAAATGACACGACATGATAAATACAAGATTAAATATATAATAAATAGCAAAAAGAAGCACGATGGGTGGGCATGAAATGGTGACTGGAAATGCACCGTCTCCTGGCGCAACCCAAATAACACAATCCCCAAACCTGAAGGCACAGTGGCGTTACACACTGAGAAGGAGTTGGGAAGCATCAGGATTATTACCTAAGGTGCCAGTACACACAGCATACCGATGGAGGGAGAGCTCCGTGTGGAGGACCCAACGTATGTTTCGCAAAGAACTATGGTCGCTTATTCAAGGGTAAGTCATAAGCGACCATAGTTCTTTTTGAAACGTACGTCGGGTCCTCCACACGGAGCTCTCCCTCCATCGGCACGCTGTGTGTACTGGCACCTTAGGTAATAATCCTGCTGCTTCCCAACTCCTTCTTAGTGTGTAATGCCACTGTGCCTTCAGGTTTGGGGATTGTGTTATTTGGGTTGCGCCAGTACCATTCATAGCCATTTCCAGTCACCATTTCATGCCCACCCACCGTGCTTCTTTTTGCTATTTATTATATATTTAATCTTGTATTTATCATCATGTCGTGTCATTTAAACCAGCACACAATCATGTAATTTTCAAGTGTATTTATAATAAAATTTTATTTAAATGTTTTCATCTATAAAACTCCATTGTCCTTTTTCTGTTTGTAATACTATTGGAGTAGGTCATGGGTTCAACACCTTTCTGTTATAGTGTGGTTGACCCTATACTTTGATGAAAATGTGCCGTAGGTCTCTTTGTTGTGCATTTAGAAATATAGTATAGTTCTCCTGATTAGCCATGTCTCTTACCTCATGTGCAGGGCATTGCAGGAGCTTAGGTATCCAAGGTTACAAACATGCATATAGTGACAGTTAGTTGCTCTTGGTCTTAGCCATGGATACCTAAGGTCCTGCAATGCCCTGCACATGAGGTAAGAGACATGGCTAATCAGAAGATCTATACTACATTTCTAATTGAAGGTATTTGCTAATATCATTATTACTACACCTACTACCTATTGGGATAGGATCTTGGAGATGGAAATACCCCTTTAAATTTCCTCCTTAAAGTTGTTGTCAAAGGGTTAGAAAATAACATGACTGATAAATCAAAGAACAGCGCCACAATTGCCTACAGGTGATGAGTGGTATTGCAACTACAGAATTAAAATGCCCAGCATGTGTTGTCTGTTACCATGGAGACACATAGGTCTGCGTAGGAGCTGTGTACACAAAACAGTTGCAATATTTTTTTTTTAATTTACAACCTGCTGCAAGTTTTTTTTTTGGGTAAGTTTCTATATCATCCCCTGTCCTGCACTAACGCTGGGGCGGATGCCGGACACTGACTGCAATGGCGCGGGTTGCTGTATTCTGGACCAAATATGCCAGCCAATTCAATCAAATCTGCTCAAAACAAATTTTGGGAGATTTGCTCATCTCTAAGGGTTAATGCTGAACTGTCAATCAATGAAGTTGAGGGGAGGAGCTTGAAAGGCAGATGGTGCTCCGGACCGCCCACACTGCACCCAACACCTAATTAGCATATTCTGTATAGGATTATTTTCTGGATTTTGCTACATTCTATCTCAGGGCATAAAGTCATTTTTACCCCAATACACTCCCTTTAAGATAAAGGAAAAATAGATTTGATCGTCTGCCAGGGGTGGGGGGGGAAGGTTACCGCATTTTATTGCGCCGCGTGATTTAATAATGGCCGATCCAGATGCTTATTGCTTGGCTATTGCTGATCACATTAGGGACCCTCAGGGCTATTTAAGAAAATACAAAGAAAATATGATTTTGTAGCATTTCCATATATCCTGTGCTCCCCTATGCATTCACCACGGACGCTCAGAATACAGCAGATGGTCTCCGGGCTCCTCTCATGTCACTGAATAGGCAACAAAAAGCCATTTAATTGCTTATATTATATGAGAATATATATATATATATATATATATATATATATATATATATATATATATATATATATATATATATATATATATAGTAGGAGTGCTGCTCAGACTGCAGTATAAGGCTATGTGCGCACGTTGCGTACTAGCCCTGCAGAGATTTCTGCAGCGATCTGAAGAGCACATGTGCGCTTTAGATCGCTGCAGAAATGTCCGTAGTGAGCGCCGATTCCATGCGCTCTGCCTGCAGCTCCTGCCATAGACAGAGCAGGAGCTGCCGGCAAAGCGCAGGAAAGAAGTGACATGTCACTTCTTTTTGCGCAGCGCTTCGGCAGTAGCCGAAGCGCTGCGCTCTGAGACGCCACGTGCGCACGGCCCCTGCATAATCTCCATAGACTGTGCAGGGGACGCAGGACGCATGCAGTTACGCTGCGCTGCAAAGCGCAGCGTAACTGCATGAATTTACGCAACGTGCGCACAAAGCCTTATTGATGACTTTTGCTGTATTCACCTCCAGAGCTGCACTCATATTCTTGTTACATTACACTCTGCTGCCCCCTGCTGGTCACTGTAGATGTAGCTATCAATTTTATACTATACATCACTGTGCTGCCAACTGTTCACAAATTCCAGGACAGTCCATAAAAATACGGCATATGTTTACCAAGTCCGTTAAAAAAAAAAAAAGTCGTCCGTGATATTTTTTTAAGCTTTTTTTAATATTAGATAATAATCAAAATTTCCGTATCAAGATCACCATTAGATTTCAATAAATATCAAAAAAACCTTCAGATAAAAATCCGTGAGGATTAAATAAATAAAGGAAATGATGGTGTGAATATCATTAAAATTATTATTTTTATTCACTTATTAAAAATAAATATTCTTTACAAGTCCATATAAATAGATACAATAAGTGATTAATTTTTAATAATTGAATAAAAATAATAATTTTAATGATATTCACACCATCATTTCCTTTATTTATTTAATCCTCACGGATTTTTATCTGAAGGTTTTTTTGATATTTTTTTAATATTATTTTGACTTTAATTATCATCACTTTACAGTGAATGCAGCTGATGTCTCATATCAGGATTCAGGGCGGCTGTAGACACGGATCACTTATAATAATAATGATTGTTCATAGTTTTATAATGTGTCTGTAAAAAATATTGTCTGTTCGTGATTTTTTGCAAAACCGTCCAGAAAAAAATTAAAAAGTCAAGTTGGCGACTCTGGCGGTGTATTAAATCAGATCACAGATGAAACATAGAAGAATTGTGATTGCAGCTCTGGATGTGAAATTAAAATTTGGCCTTTATTAAATCAGACATAGACAAAGTTAAAAAAGTTTTTGAAAACTTAAAAAGTTATCAAAGGTGCCCCCTAGTGTTTACCAGGAGCATTGCAGGCAAAGAAATGAGAAACACAATGCATTAATGGATCAGAACTGGTGCCCGAAACTGAAGGAGGGGTGCGGGGGGCACTGTTTTGTTAAAAAAGAGGTTTGGGGTTTTTTTTGTATTTTTTCTATGTTAAGAGGGATAAGTCTGTATTTATTTAGGGGGTCTTTGTTTAGTGGGTAAGAGGTCTGTATTTTTCTATGAGGTCTGTTCTAAGGTTTATATTTAGTCTGGGGATCCGATGTACGGTATGAATTTATTACGGAGGTCTTAATTGGATTTATTTAGGGGGTCTGTATCTGTAGTGGTGTACTATGGAGACTGTTCTGGGGTCTCTGGTCTGGAGTCTATATTTATTTCAGAGATATAATATTTATTCAAAGGGTCTATATTTATTTTTGGGATCTGGCGCCAGTTTTCACATAGGGGGTCTCTTATCTATATTTAGTTTGGAAGCCTGGAGTCTGACCTCTACTAGTTTGGGTGGTCTCTCTTCCTTTTGGGGTTGATGAAAGGGAAGATATGTAATGTTTGACATCTAAACAAGGGCAACAAAGGGCTGCTAAGTATACCCACTTCCTGTAGTTACCACTTAAAGTGGGTAAGTATGGATTAAAATCATCCCTAAATAGTCAATATACAGATTATAGGAGTCACAAGTGGGGTATGTTCAGCTGTATATGGCAGGAAGTATTGGCCTTCTAATGAGCGGGTCCTCTGAATCAGTACAGGCTCTAGAGGTGTCGTTTAGGCTAATAACTACAAGAGGCCGAGCAGCTGCTCATATTATTAATAAGGCACAATATCAAAGGTTTAAATGATTAATGGTCGTGATTAGTTTTTAATAAGTGGAATTAAACGTTACTTGTCAGTTACTGATTAGGGATAGGCTCCCGCACTGATGGGGCTTTATGGCGCTTTTACTATGTAGTGCGTGTGTTGCTTCTGCATTAGTGATGAGCGGGCACTACCATGCTCGGGTGCTCAGTGCTCGTAACTAGTGATGAGCGGGCACTACCATGCTCGGGTGCTCAGTGCTCGTAACTAGTGATGAGCGGGCACTACCATGCTCGGGTGCTCAGTACTTATAACTAGTGATGAGCGGGCACTACCATGCTCAGGTGCTCAGTACTCGTAACTAGTGATGAGCGGGCACTACCATGCTCGGGTGCTCTGTACTCGTAACTGGTGATGAGTGGGCTCTACCATGCTCGGGTGCTCAGTACTCGTAACTAGTGATGAGCGGGCACTACCATGCTTGAGTCACACTCATCTGAGCATGCAGCTTAACGAGAACCGAGCATCACTAGTCACTGGTAGTGCTCGCTCATCACTAGTTACGAGTACTGAGCACCTGAGCATGGTAGTGCCCGCTCATCACTA
Organism: Anomaloglossus baeobatrachus; assembly: GCF_048569485.1. NCBI lineage: Eukaryota > Metazoa > Chordata > Amphibia > Anura > Aromobatidae > Anomaloglossus > Anomaloglossus baeobatrachus. The sequence goes on along the minus strand of NC_134357.1, from coordinate 30,045,941 downwards.
GTTACCAGTACTGAGCACCTGAGCATGGTAGTGCCCGCTCATCACTAGTTACGAGTACTGAGCACCTGAGCATGGTAGTGCCCTCTCATCACTAGTTACGAGTACTGAGCACCCGAGCATGGTAGTGCCCGCTCATCACTAGTTACCAGTACTGAGCACCCGAGCATGGTAGTGCTCACTCATCACTAGTTACCAGTACTGAGCACCCGAGCATGGTAGTGCCCGCTCATCACTAGTTACGAGTACAGAGCACCCGAGCATGGTAGTGCCCGCTCATCACTAGTTACGAGTACTGAGCACCCGAGCATGGTAGTGCCCGCTCATCACTAGTTACGAGTACTGAGCACCCGAGCATGGTAGTGCCCGCTCATCACTAGTTACGAGTACTGAGCACCCGAGCATGGTAGTGCCCACTCATCACTAGTTACGAGTACAGAGCACCCGAGCATGGTAGTGCCCGCTCATCACTAGTTACGAGTACAGAGCACCCGAGCATGGTAGTGCCCGCTCATCACTAGTTACGAGTACTGAGCACCCGAGCATGGTAGTGCTCGCTCATCACTAGTTACGAGTACTGAGCACCCGAGCATGGTAGTGCCCGCTCATCACTAGTTACGAGTACTGAGCACCTGAGCATGGTAGTGCTCACTCATCACTAGTTACGAGTACTGAGCACCTGAGCATGGTAGTGCTCACTCATCACTAGTTACCAGTACTGAGCACCCGAGCATGGTAGTGCCCGCTCATCACTAGTTACGAGTACAGAGCACCCGAGCATGGTAGTGCCCACTCATCACTAGTTACGAGTACAGAGCACCCGAGCATGGTAGTGCCCACTCATCACTAGTTACGAGTACAGAGCACCCGAGCATGGTAGTGCCCGCTCATCACTAGTTACGAGTACAGAGCACCCGAGCATGGTAGTGCCCGCTCATCACTAGTTACGAGTACTGAGCACCCGAGCATGGTAGTGCTCGCTCATCACTAGTTACGAGTACTGAGCACCCGAGCATGGTAGTGCCCGCTCATCACTAGTTACGAGTACTGAGCACCTGAGCATGGTAGTGCCCTCTCATCACTAGTTACGAGTACTGAGCACCTGAGCATGGTAGTGCTCACTCATCACTAGTTACCAGTACTGAGCACCCGAGCATGGTAGTGCCCGCTCATCACTAGTTACGAGTACAGAGCACCCGAGCATGGTAGTGCCCGCTCATCACTAGTTACGAGTACTGAGCACCCGAGCATGGTAGTGCCCGCTCATCACTAGTTACGAGTACTGAGCACCCGAGCATGGTAGTGCCCGCTCATCACTAGTTACGAGTACTGAGCACCCGAGCATGGTAGTGCCCACTCATCACTAGTTACGAGTACAGAGCACCCGAGCATGGTAGTGCCCGCTCATCACTAGTTACGAGTACAGAGCACCCGAGCATGGTAGTGCCCGCTCATCACTAGTTACGAGTACTGAGCACCCGAGCATGGTAGTGCTCGCTCATCACTAGTTACGAGTACTGAGCACCCGAGCATGGTAGTGCCCGCTCATCACTAGTTACCAGTACTGAGCACCCGAGCATGGTAGTGCCCACTCATCACTAGTTACCAGTACTGAGCACCCGAGCATGGTAGTGCTCGCTCATCACTAGTTACGAGTACTGAGCACCTGAGCATGGTAGTGCCCGCTCATCACTAGTTACGAGTACTGAGCACCTGAGCATGGTAGTGCTCGCTCATCACTAGTTACCAGTACTGAGCACCTGAGCATGGTAGTGCTCGCTCATCACTAGTTACCAGTACTGAGCACCTGAGCATGGTAGTGCCCGCTCATCACTAGTTACGAGTACTGAGCACCTGAGCATGGTAGTGCCCACTCATCACTAGTTACGAGTACTGAGCACCCGAGCATGGTAGTGCCCGCTCATCACTAGTTACGAGTACTGAGCACCTGAGCATGGTAGTGCCCGCTCATCACTAGTTACGAGTACAGACACCCGAGCATGGTAGTGCCCGCTCATCACTAGTTACGAGTACTGAGCACCCGAGCATGGTCATTGTGCACTTGTGCATATAAATTATATGATCTGTAATGACCTAAATTCACTTTGACCTTTGAGGTGAATAGGACCCCCGCCCGTTTATTGCCCGCCTTCCCAATACCTAACTTTCCAGTTTAGATCACAGATCTCTGGAGAACCCGGACTCTATGATCTCATATGCACAGTAATAGACTGCAAAACAATCCGGCAGGAAATGAAGGCTTCCATTATTCTAATGACTCCCCGCGTCGCCCTCATGTCGCTGCGTTCTTCTCCGCGCGGCCTCTCAGACATTTAGAAGATGTGGCTTTTTTCCTGTGGCAAAATGCATTAAGGATTTTTACGGTCAAAACATGTTTTTTCAATTATTCCATTTTAAGACTGTGATCTGCCAGCAGGCGATTGTGCGCTACAAGGAGGACGTCTCCTGCCAGCGCGGGCCCTGGAAATGGAAATCATCCGCTTTCTAAGAATACCTTTGAAGAAGATAGCTATCATATCGGGGGTGGATGGGTGGTCCTGGTGACCTCAGATCATCCGTGAGCCAGACGGACCAAAGCCCATCCATATATAACAGGGTTGTCAATTATTTTCTATACTGGTATGTAATACCACACTTTACCACTAGTGGCCACTGCAGAAGATATTTAATGCTGCATGATTCTTCCATCGGGCGATCACAGGTGATCACAGGAGACTTTCTAGATACAGGGCTGCCCGTGTCAGATCACTTTCAAATAGAGTGATACCTCCATATTTATGCCGTACTCCCAACATTTATGTGCTTCAAAACCCAATTATTCAGTCACCCATGTCAAATGAGGAGATCTCCAAAAGAGGTCTGGAAGCCCTGACGCGCATTTCGTCCATTGTGGCTTTCTCAAGGGAATGTGCCTCCCCATGTCAAATGAAGAGGATCTGCAAGAGAGCTCCGGCAGCCCTGACGCGCGTTTCACCTATTGTGGCTTTCTCAAGGGAATGTGCCTCTCCATGGCAAATGAAGAGGATCTCCAAGAGAACACTGGCAGCCCCAACGCGGGTTTCACCTGTTATGGCTTTCTCAACGGAATGTGCCTCCCCATGTCAAATGAAGAGGATCTCCAAGAGAGCTCCAGCAGCCCCAATGCGCGTTCCTTCTATTCTGGCTTTCTCAAGGGAATGTGCCTCTCCATGGCAAATGAAGAGGATCTCCAAGAGAGCTCCTGCAGCCCCGACGCGCGTTTCACTTACTGTGGCTTTCTCAAGGGAATATGCCTCATTTATATCCCAACATTTTGTGTACAGTCTCAGTGGTTGATGTTTGGGTCTAAGGAACACTGATTTTTTTGTAATTCTTCCTTACAGTTGCCTCGCATGGACTTCTTGGGGGATCACTTTAGGTTTCTAACTTTATTGAAGTGTAGGACAATGTTTGATCTATTTGATGCATCTGCAGATATAAAATTTTGTCTGTGTTGTTTTTCCACTTATTGCTCCTTCCCCAAATAAAGTGAGAATTGCAACGTTTATGCAACTTTTTAAAAAGTTACAATTCATTTGTCCAGCTTAGACCAATTTGACCAAGCAACCAACCACAGCCCCTCGGCTACTTTTTAAGAATATGTGCGCACGTTGAGTATTCGGTTGCAGAAATTTCTGCACCATTTCTGCAACTCTTGGCAGGAAAAACAAAGTGCAAAAATTGCAGTGGTTTTTTTTTTGCCACGTTTTTGATGCTTTTTTCCATTGAACTTCAATGGGTGAAAAAAACACTGCAAAAATTGACATTTTGCAGATTATTTTCTGCACTAAATCTGCAAGAAGAACATACTTAACACGTGCAGGAGACTTCAAGATTCTCGTTGTCTTTGCTGCCATCGGGAAATTTTGTCCCAATGTAGATAATGGGACTAATGAAAGCAGCACAAGAATAGTATGTTGATCTTATCAGAGTAAGTAACCAATTCATGTAAAAAAGACTGCACAAGTCAGATGTTACACTAGAAACTGAGAACCCTGCACCAAATCAGACTGTAAATTCCAACAGCAGCAGAAGAAGAGTATGTTGATCTAATTACAAAAACTGAGGTCAGGGCTTCATATTTCAGATATCATGAAGAGGCTTTTGTATACCACATTGCAGCAAATCATACTATAGGAGTGATGACAGCAGCAGAAGAAGAGTGTGTTGATCTTATGTGGGAAAATGACCAAATTATGAGATTAAAGTGCTAAAAACTGAACTTTACACATCGGCGATAACATCATAAAACCGAGAACCTTGCACCAAATCAGACTGTATAAAATAGAAAAGCAGCGGAAGAACAGTATGTTGATCAAATAATAGAAAGTGACCAAACCATTTGTGATATTATGGAGGACAAGGCTTCATACTACAAGTATATGTCATGAAAATGCCTTAATATTTCACCCTGTAGAAATTCATACCAGAATGATGAGAAGCAGTGGAAGAAGAGTATGTTGATCTAATACCAGAAAGTGACCAGATCATTTGTGATATTATGGAGGACAGGGCTTCATACTACAAGTATATGGCATGAACATGCCTTAATATTTCACCCTAGTGAAAATCATACCATGAGAGTGATGAGAAACAGTAGAAGAAGAGTAAGTTGACCTAATAACAGAAAGTGACCAGATCATTTATGATATTATGGAGGGCAAGGCTTCATACTACAAATATATGGCATGAAGAAACCTTAATATTTCACCTTGTAGAAAATCATACCAAAAGAGTGTTGAGAAACAGCAGAAGAAGAGTATGCTGATCTAATAACAGAAAGTGACCAGACTATTTGTGATATTATGGAGGACAGGGCTTCATACTACAAGTATATGGCATGAAGATGCCTTAATATTTCACCCTGTAGAAAATTATACCAGGAGAGTGATGAGAAACAGCAGAAGAAGAGTATGTTGACCTAATAACAGAAAGTGACCAGATCATTTGTGATATTATGGAGGGCCAGGCTTCATACTACAAGTATATGGCATGAAGATGCCTTAATATTTCACCCTAAAGACAATCATACCATGAGAGTGATGAGAAACAGTAGAAGAAGAGTAAGTTGACCTAATAACAGAAAGTGACCAGACCATTTGTGATATTATGGAGGGCCAGGCTTCATACTACAAGTATATGGCATAAAGATGCCTTAATATTTCACCCTGTAGAAAATCATACCATGAGAGTGATGAAAAACAGCAGAAGAAGAGTATGTTGATCTAATTACAAAAACTGAGGTCAGGGCTTCATATTTCAGATATCATGAAGAGGCTTTTGTATACCACATTGCAGCAAATCATACTATAGGAGTGATGACAGCAGCAGAAGAAGAGTGTGTTGAGCTTATGTGGGAAAATGACCAAATTATGAGATTAAAGTGCTAAAAACTGAACTTTACACATCGGCGATAACATCATAAAACTGAGAACCTTGCACCAAATCAGACTGTATAAAATAGAAAAGCAGCGGAAGAACAGTATGTTGATCAAATAACAGAAAGTGACCAAACCATTTGTGATATTATGGAGGACAAGGCTTCATACTACAAGTATATGTCATGAAAATGCCTTAATATTTCACCCTGTAGAAATTCATACCAGAATGATGAGAAGCAGTGGAAGAAGAGTATGTTGATCTAATACCAGAAAGTGACCAGATCATTTGTGATATTATGGAGGACAGGGCTTCATACTACAAGTATATGGCATGAACATGCCTTAATATTTCACCCTGGTGAAAATCATACCATGAGAGTGATGAGAAACAGTAGAAGAAGAGTAAGTTGACCTAATAACAGAAAGTGACCAGACTATTTGTGATATTATGGAGGACAGGGCTTCATACTACAAGTATATGGCATGGAGATGCCTTAATATTTCACCCTGTAGAAAATTATACCAGGAGAGTGATGAGAAACAGCAGAAGAAGAGTATGTTGACCTAATAACAGAAAGTGACCAGATCATTTGTGATATTATGGAGGGCCAGGCTTCATACTACAAGTATATGGCATGAAAAAACCTTAATATTTCACCCTGTAGAAAATCATACCATGAGAGTGATGAGAAACAGTAGAAGAAGAGTAAGTTGACCTAATAACAGAAAGTGACCAGACCATTTGTGATATTATGGAGGGCCAGGCTTCATACTACAAGTATATGGCATAAAGATGTCTTAATATTTCACCCTGTAGAAAATCATACCATGAGAGTGATGAGAAACAGCAGAAGAAGAGTATGTTGATCTAATTACAAAAACTGAGGTCAGGGCTTCATATTTCAGATATCATGAAGAGGCTTTTGTATACCACATTGCAGCAAATCATACTATAGGAGTGATGACAGCAGCAGAAAAAGAGTGTGTTGAGCTTATGTGGGAAAATGACCAAATTATGAGATTAAGGTGCTGAAAACTGAACTTTACACATCGGCGATAACATCGTAAAACTGAGAACCTTGCACCAAATCAGACTGTATAAAATAGAAAAGCAGCAGAAGAACAGTATGTTGATCAAATAACAGAAAGTGACCAAACCATTTGTGATATTATGGAGGATAAGGCTTCATACTACAAGTATATGGCATGAAAATGCCTTAATATTTCACCCTGTAGAAATTCATACCAGAATGATGAGAAGCAGTGGAAGAAGAGTATGTTGATCTAATACCAGAAAGTGACCAGATCATTTGTGATATTATGGAGGACAGGGCTTCATACTACAAGTATATGGCATGAACATGCCTTAATATTTCACCCTAAAGACAATCATACCATGAGAGTGATGAGAAACAGTAGAAGAAGAGTAAGTTGACCTAATAACAGAAAGTGACCAGATAATTTGTGATATTATGGAGGACAGGGCTTCAAACTACAAGTATATGGCATAAAGAAACCTTAATTTTTCACCCTGTAGTAAATCATACCATGACAGGGATGAGAAACAGCAGAAGAAGAGTATGTTGATCTAATAACAGAAAGTGACCAGACTATTTGTGATATTATGGAGGGCAAGGCTTCATACTACAAATATGATGGCATGAAGAAGCCTTAATATTCCCCCACCCCTGTGGAAAATCATATTAGGAGAGTGATGACAAGCAGTAGAAGAAGATTATGTTGATAATATGGGAGAAAGTGACCTCTAATGTTTTTAAGATGCCACAAAATATTTTATCGAGTTTGTAGATTTTGTAGGGTTATTTATTTATTTTTTTAAGTATTTGATTTGTGCAGAAGCAGAGTAGTCATTTAACCCTTTAAATGCTAATATTGCTAATATTTCATGTCCTATTTTTTGGGTGGGGGGGGGGATTGTTTTTTAGCATTTTTCCCGAAAGACCAAACAGAAAATAAATAGTTTTCCATGGACGTGCGGACACGTCCAGGAAATAAATGTAAATGAATACCCGGCTGATTTGTAGCTATCGCTTTTGCCTTGAAAGCATAATGCGAATCCCTCCCGGGCTCCTGACAGATTGTATGTGGGAACGCAGCGCCGGGTCCTGCAAATCTCTGCGGCCACGGATCTGTTTGCAGCCGCATTTCACTTTTAGACCTCGTTTCTCCACTTAGCGCCGTTTTTACCTAGTAATGGCCTCTCAATGAACTCATTAACTTAACCCTTTAAAAGGCAGAGACGTTTATTCTCTGGTTGTTTTTACCTTGTTATATTATCGTGCCGTTCATCATCTGCATTTACTATCCCCATAATGGGAAGACAAAGGAAACTAATTCATTAGTCTACATTTAGATGGTGGGAAGGAGGGGGGAATATGGGAATATGGAGCTCATCCTGGTGGAGGCTGGAGGAGATGTCTTATTAAGAGGATATCTGATCCTGATGAGTTTTGCTTGGATCTGTCATTACCTTATTAGATGTCTGTGGTTGCGAGGGAAATCTCTGTATACATCAGACGAGACCTGCTTATGTTCTATCTATGGCACGTGAACTGGGACTGGCCAGGGAGGGAGGCTGTAATAACTGGTCCATTGGAGCAGTGTAGACCATTGGGGCTCATTTTGTGGTTAATCTCTGCTCCCATAACAGTACTGAACACAAATGTCCATGCTATTAAAGCTGAAAGGTTTACTGCAATCTAATTGTCTATAGCAATGGAGAGGACTGGCCAGGGAGGGAGGCTGTAATAACTGGTCCATTGAGGGCAATGTAGACCATTGGGGCACATTTTGAGGCTGATCTCTGCTCCCAGAACAGTACTGAGCCCCAATGTCCAGACTATTAAAACTGAAAGGTTTACTGCAATCTAATAAATTGTCTATAACAATGGAGAGGACTGACCAGGGAGACTGTAATAACTGGTCCATTGGGGGCAATGTAGACTATTGGGGCACATTTTGGGGCTGATCTCTGCTCCTATAACAGCACTGAGCACCAATATCGAGACTGTTACAGCTGAAAGGTTTACTGCAATCTAATAAATTGTCTATAACAATGGGAGGACTGGCCAAAGAGGGAGGCTGTAATAACTGGTCTATTGAGAACTATGTAGACCATTGGGGCACATTTTGGGGCTGATGTCTGCTCCCATAACAGTACTGAGCCCCAGTGTCCAGACTATTAAACCTTAAAGGTTTAGAGGACTGGCTAGGGAGGGAGGCTGTAATAACTGGTCCATTGAGGGTAATGTAGACCATTGGGGCACATTTTGGGGCTGATCTCTGCTCCCATAACAGTACTGAGCCCTAATGACCAGATTATTAAAGCTGAAAGGTTTAGAGGACTGGCCAGGGAGGGAGGCTGTAATAACTGGTCCATTGAGGGCAATGTGGACTATTAGGGCACATTTTGGGGTGAATCTCTGCTCCCAAAACAGTACTGAGCCCCAATGTCCATACTATTACAGCTGTAAAGGTTTACTGCAATCTATGAAATTGTCTATAACAACATAGAGGACTGGCCAGGGAGGGAGGCTGTAATAACTGGTCCATTGGGGCAATGTAGACCTTTGATGCTTATCTCTGCTCCCATAACAGTACTGAGCCCCAATATCCAGACAATTAAAGCTGAAAGGTTTACTGCAGTCTAATAAATTGTCTATAACAATGGGAAGACTGGCCAGGGAGGGAGACTGTCATAACTGGTCCATTGAGGGCAATGTGGACCATTAGGGCACATTTTGGGGTGAATATCTGCTCCCAAACCAGTACTGAGCCCCAATGTCCATACTATTACAGCTGAAAGGTTTACTGCTATCTATGAAATTGTCTATAACAACGTAGAGGACTGGCCAGGGAGGCTGTAATAACTGGTACATTCGGGCAATGTAGACCATTGGGGCTGATCTCTGCTCCCATAACAGAACTTAGCCCCAATATCCAGACTATTAAAGCTGAAAGGTTCAGAGGACTAGCCAGGGAGGCTGTAATAACTGGTCTATTGGGATCAATGTAGAGCATTGGGGCACATTTTGGTGCTGATCTCTGCTCCCATAACAGGAGTAAGCCCTAATGTCCACGTTACTAAAGCTGAAACGTTTTCTGCAATCAATTAAATTGTCTATAACAACGGAGAGGACTGGCCAGGGAGACTGTAATAACTGGTCCATTGGGGCAATGTAGACTATTGGGGCACATTTTGGGACTGATCTCTTCTCCCATAATAGTACTTAGCCACAATGTCCAGACTATTAAAGCTGAAAGGTTTACTGAACTCTAATAAATTGTCTATAAAAATGGAGAGGACTAGCCAGGGAGGGAGGCTGTAATAACTGGTCTATTGAGGGCAATGTAGACCATTGGGGCTCATCTCTGCTCCCATGACAGTACTGACTGCCAATGTTCAGACCATTATATCTGAAAGATTTCCTGCAATCTATGGAACCTCGGCTCTTCTACATTACTATTATGTGGTCACCTATATCTGGGATGCAGTAAGGCATTATCTTAAAAAGGACAAACTCTGAATACCAAAAGTGGGATGAGCTGCAAGACTTAAAGGGGGGAAAGCATTTTCTCTAAATCTAGCAATTTTATGCAAAACTTAACCTATTAGGCAGAATTTTTGTGAATATTGGGTCTTGTAATTGCCAATCAGTGAGTAAAAAAAAAGGGACCTTATCCAGGACTCCTTAAACATAAAAAGTGTCCTGGAGGCGGGGCTACAGATCAGTGTGTCAAGTCACCACTTCCCGCTCTCCTCATTGGTGAAAAGGGTTTAAAACAATGGAATTAGAATAGGTCACAGGTTGTGAAAGAATAACTGGACTTCCAAACACGTTTGACATGTTACAATTTTGGATGGGTCAGGGTTCGGGTGATGATACCCTCACAGATCTCTGATGTGAAGAGATAGAAGCACTCAGCTGATAGGTGCTCTCATGGCAGAGTTTTTACAGGCCCTTCTTTGGCTTCTACAAGCCCTTTTTCAGCATCTACAGACCCTTCTTCGGCTTTCACAGGCCCTTCTTCAGCTTTTCCAACCCTTCTTCGGCTTTTACAGGCCCTTCTTTTGCTTCTACAGGCCCTTCTTTTGGCTTCTACAGGCCCTTCTTTTGGCTTCTACAGGCCCTTCTTCGGCTTCTACAGGCCCTTCTTCGGCTTCTACAGGCTATTGTTCAGCTTCTACAGACCATTCTTCGGCTTTCACAGGCCCTTCTTCAGCTTTTCCAACCCTTCTTCGGCTTTTACAGGCCCTTCTTCGGCTTCTACAGGCCCTTCTTTGGCTTCTACAGGCCCTTCTTTGGCTTCTACAGGCCCTTCTTTGGCTTCTACAGGCCCTTCTTTGGCTTCTACAGGCCCTTCTTTGGCTTCTACAGGCCCTTCTTCGGCTTCTACAGGCCCTTCTTCGGCTTCTACAGGCTATTGTTCGGCTTCTACAGACCATTCTTTGGCTTTTACAGGCCCTTCTTTGACTTTTACAGGCCCTTATTTGACTTTTACAGGCCCTTCTTAAGCTTTTACAACCTTTCTTCGGCTTTTACAGGCCCTTCTTTGGCTTCTACAGGCCCTTCTTCGGCTTCTACAGGCCCTTCTTTGGCTTCTACAGACTCTTGTTCGGCTTCTACAGGCTCTTCTTTGGCTTTTACAGGCCCTTCTTCATTTTTTTCAAACCCTTCTTTGGCCTTTTCAGGCCCTTCTTCAATTTTTACAGGCTCTTCTTCAGCTTCTACAGGCCCTTCTTTGGCTTTTACCTGCCCTTTGTTTGCTTTTACAGACCCTTCTTTGGCTTTTCTAACCCTTCTTTGGCTTCTACAGGCCCTTCTTCAGCTTCTACAGGCCCTTTTTTGGCTTTTCCCAACCCTTCTTTGGCTTTTACAGGACCTTTTTTGGCTTTTCCAGGCTCTTGTTCGGCTTCTACAGGCCCTTTTTTTGCTTTTACAGACCTTTCTTCAGCTTTTCCAACCCTTCTTTGGCTTTTTCAGGCCCTTCTTCAGCTTTTACAGGCGCTTCTTTACTTTTTACAGAAACATCTTCAGCTTTTACAGGCACTCCTTTTGTGTCTACAGGTCCTTTTTTGGCTTTAACCTATCTTTCTTTGGCTTCTACAGGCCCTTCTTTGGCTTCTACAGGCCCTTCTTTGGCTTCTACAGGCCCTTCTTTGGCTTTTACCTCCCCTTCTTTGGCTTTTACCTCTCCTTCTTCGACTTTTACCTGCCCTTCTTTGGCTTCTACATGCCCTTCTTCAGCTTTTAGAGGCCCTTCTTTGGTTAACCCTAGCCATAGCTATCCCATGAGATGAGCATTCGGCACTCTACCGAGACTGCACCCATCAAACTTCATACATGTCTCCGTAACATGTAAAAGGCTTTGAAATAATATAAATCATCTATTTATAGGGATGAAAAATATATATCATCTGGGAGTCCAACCATTGAGACCCCACAGATTATGAGAATTAGGGTCCCTGGTGACTGACTGCTATTGAGCATGTGCAACTGCTGCTCGATCACTGTTTATTGGAGTGACTGTTGCACATGCTCTCTATGCCTCCCCTCACCCAGATTACTTTCTGGATCTGAAGGCATCTGTAACGCCTGCCTGGATCAAAAGACTCAGATGGGATGTAATGGACAGGCTAGAGGGAAGCCACTCACCAAGCAGGACCCCCAGAACCCTGAAACCCTTTAACCCCTATACAGGGATTTGGAATTACACAGGGCCCTGGAGATCACTACCTGTGGAAGGCTGTAGTCCGATGAGAGTAATCGTCAGGCAGGGTCAAATCAGGAATAGCAGAACAGGGACATAATCGTCAGGCAAGGACGTAATCAGAAAACGTAGCAGAGGTCAAATCCGGATCGGGCAGCGAGGTACAAAAACAGCAGACAGGAGGGTAGTCAGAAAACATGCAGAAGTCAGCACACAGGAATCACAAAACAGAATAGGGTGGATCAGGAGCCAGGAAATCAGAACTATCTCTGTCAGAGGTCAGCAGACAGGAGGAGAACTAAGAATGGTGTAGTGTCTTCCCATTGGCTGTAGCTGAACGCTGGCAACTTCAGCTGGAAGACACACGCCACCCACAGTCAGCCAGTGGTACTGCAGATCCCAAGATAACCCAGCCCAGTGGATGATCGGAGCCTACGCCCACCGGTGCCGCTGGCATAGACTCCTGTCCCATCACCAGCACCATACACGGCAGGAAAACGTTGTCGCCTGGTGATCGGAGCAGAAGTCGCTGGAGCGGACTCCGGTGGTGACGTAACAGGATCGCATCTGACCCCTATCCTTCATACATTTATTCTGGGGATAGGTGAAGACTATTTATAAGACAATTCCTTTAATGTTTGTGTACTTTTTGCCTTTAAAAAGAGCAGTCCAGTTAAAAAAAAGGAGGTTTTGTTTATTTCCAGAAGTTCCACCATTCTTGTCCATGGGTGATGACTCCAGATAAATAGGGATGACCTGCAATACCAAAGACAGCCTTAGGCAAGAGTGGCGCTGTTTCTAATAAGAAAAGTGCTGACGCTTGTTTTTACTCTGGAGCTAGACCATTAGGATTGACTATTAAAGGTATCACCTAAACTTGTACAAGAGTTCATCTTTATACTCCTTGGTATCGGTGCTGAAGCCGACTTCTTGGTCTTTTTTTAGAAGGGCAATTAGCATTGCATCTCTTTACACTCCTTGCTAGAGTGCAGGTGCGATGTGGAACAATTGCATGCACAGCTAGCTGGTGCATGGTGTGAAAAGAGCTAAATAAACAGTGTGTGAGGGAGCTGTGAGGAAGAAGACGGAGAAGACTGGAATTAAAGGGACTACTAGGTTTGCATATCAGTTACAGCAGAAAGCTGGCACTAAGAGGAGGGAGGAGAGGCTGGGCGCTCTCCACAGCCTGACTGACTTGCAACCTACATAAAGTGATGTGGAATTACCTTCTCCTCTCCTACTTTAAGTCTCCGCATGGAAGAGAAGGAATAGCTAAGAAAGCCGCCAACTGTGAAGAGCACTCAATGGGTTGACCTGGTGATCCCAAATCCCATCGGTTAAGACGTATTTCAGAGAAAAGGAAGAACCGGGGAAGAAAAGTTGGATGTACTCTATACATAAGGCTGTAACAGACTTGGAGTTGACTTTGAATGAACAGAGAAGACCGCAAAGACCTTGAAGAGCATGGAAAGTTCTTCCATAATGATCTGGAGATATCTCAGGAGGTCACTGGTTATTTGGAATATCATCTAAACTGTTGATGACTACCTAGGCTGGAATCCGAGTCTATGGCTTCAGAAGCTTTGAAGACCACAGGGGGAGGTGATCCCTTCATTGTGAGTGTCAGTAAGGTGGGGGACAGATAATTGCCTACTTGTGGACATTGGATGGTGAGGGTATCTGTGTCCACCCTCCACCCTCTGTGTCATGGTGCTACCCAGGATGTTTCTTGAAGAGGAGTGGCAATCAGAAGGACTACAGACACTCGGCATTGTCTTCTTGATCTTCAGTTCTCTTAAATTATTGCATTTTTTGGGGATCATTGACTTTTCGGAAGAAGGTAAGAGATAAATTGGGTGAAGGTGAGAGATGAACTGGGTGATGAGTTGGGTGTGGGCTTCATTGTGTGCTGTATATGGTCTCCTTTGTCCTTCAATTTCCTAGTTATGTTTTTAGGAAAGCCGAATCACAAAAGATTGGCCTCTTTGGTCAAGATTTTCAAGGCTTTTGACTTAATTACTCAATGATATTAGTCCGGCTACCATATTGGTCCATAACGTGACAGATTTTGGATTCATATGCCTGGAAAAGTTGAGTGAGAGCACCAACGGAAGCTTTTTATTTAGCCATATTAGCAATCACCCTTGCCAAATTAATACCTTAGATTTGCTGGTTTTATGGATTATTTATGGGAATTCTGTTTTTTTTTTCTTTTTTAACTTTTCACACTGGGAAAACCCTTTGTCTCTATGTAAACTGAAAGTTTAGAAGAGACAGGCATCAGTCGAAGTTCTGTGCTAAAACTCCGGTAGAATAACGCTAGCCTGAGATGATTGTCTCTTCATGAGTCATCCTCAGAGACCACTCCCAAATAAGTACTATTATGAAATTGAGTGATGCTTTCGCCGCTTATTCCTCTTTATCCATATAATAGACCATGAAGTCAGTGCCACATTTTATACACAACCACAGCACCACACTAAATAATTAATTCTTGCCCATATTTGCTGTACATGTAAATGCTACAAATGCATGTACGACAACGCTACACATAATGGGGGTAACCTCATTCTGAGTCTAGAAGAAGAGCAAAACTGTTAACTGCTGTGTTAATGTGTCAATGGTGTTCAGTGGGAAAAGTTATAGTTAGGTAACAGCATCTCGAGGTATAGAGTTCATTAGTTACTGCGTTAGAGAATAGTGGCAGAATGGGGGAAATGTATACCAGGAAGGGTCCTAGAATGGGGGACATATATACCAGGAAGGGGCACAGGATGGAGGACATATATACCAAAAAGGGGCCCAGAATGCGGGACATACATACCAGAAAGGGGCCTAGGATGGGGGACATATATACCAGAAAGGGACCCAGGATGGGGGACATATATGTACCTGAAAGGAGCCAGGATAGGGAAAATATATACTAGGACAGGGGACATATACTGTATACCTGGTGGGGGACATATATACTTGGTGGAGGGCCATTATGGGGGACATATATAACTTGAAGGGGCCCAGGGTGGGGGATATACATACCAGGATGGTGGACATATATACCTGGTGTGGGACATATATACTGGTGGGAGACCATTATGGGGACAAATACCTAGCAGGGGCTTAGGATAGGGGACATATACTAGGATAGGGGACATATACTGTATACCTGGTGGGGGACATATTTACTTGGTGGAGTGTCATTATGGGGGACATATATATTTTAAAGGAGGCTAGGGTGGGGGACATACATACCAGAATGGGGGACACATATACCTGGTGTTAGACTTATATACTTGGTGGGGGCCCATGATGGGGGACATAAATACCTGGAAGGGGCCCAGGATGGGGGACATATATACCTGGTGTGGGACATATGGTATATACCTGATGGGGGCTCATGATGGGGGACATATATATCAGGAAGGGGCCCAGAATGGGGGACATATATACCTGGTGTGGGACATATATACCTGGTGGGTGCCTATGATAGGGGACATATATAACTGTAAAGGGCCCAGGTTGGGGGACATTAGAACATATTGAAGAGTTGAGGACAACACGTATATATTTATAGGATTTAGAATGGTACAAGGGCTCATACATCTGACCTACATGCGTGTTAGAGGTCCATATTTTGCACCGGTGCCCATCAGATTCTACTTATACTTCTAGATATGATCGTCCATGGATCACTGCCATGTGACGCCAATACCGGAAGCGCCGACATCAGCTTCCAGCCTCTGATTGGCCTCAGGTGCACATCTAGCTGAAATAGTTTCTGGCTTCAGTAAGACCCTCTCCATCATTGGCCTGGTCACAATCGCAGAGTGCTTATGTTCATATCCCATCCAGGATCTTGGAGCCAGTAGACATCTAACATTTTGAAGGGCTGAAAGTCCAAAATATTCCTTTGTTGCTTGTCGTCAACATAGCATCTTGAAGCTCATAGCCACCCACCATCTTTTAGACCTAGAGCCTTTCTAGCATATTGAGAACCTTTATTCAGCACTTTGAGGGACCGTAGTCTACTCAGTCTCTTCACAGCCTAGGACCTGTAAGTTGCTAGAAGATGAGAACCACAGTCAATCTTATATTTTGCAGTTTCATAGTTCACCCAGCACCTTAAGGACTCATAGTGCACCCAGAACTTTGGGAGTCCATCGTCAACCCAATACAGTGGTACACAATCCATCCAGCAACATAAAGGCTCATATTTCACCCTGCACCTTGGGAAACCATAGTTTACTCAGCAGTCTGAGGACTTACAAAACAGTCTGGATCCATAATTCCCCTAGTACCTTTCAGGTCAAACGTTCGTCCAGTCTACCTAGCAACCGGAAGCTCCACCCAGGACCTATAATTAGTTACCATAGCACTTTCGAGGGCTGTAGTCCACTCAGCATTCATAGCACTATGGAGGTTTTAGTCCACCATTATGCCCAAAGCACAATCAACTAATTTAATTGGAGTTGAACTCAATTTCTAAGAATATGTCTACGGACCTCACATTGTGCATGGGGTAATTGACCTGTTAAAACAAGGAACGTTTCCGATGCTTTTCTTTATAAGGAGCCCAAAATTGTCCAAGATTTCCCCCAAACATGTTTGCCGACCTCCAGATGGTGGAATATGATTTGTTACCACTTTTTCAGAGACCAATAGTTGTGTCCTATCTACCACTTCTGCCAACACTTTATACCATACATGGTGGCTACTTACTTAACCATAGAAATCCAGTCCATAAAGCTTCCGATGATCTTGTGTTGATGTGGCCTGGTCTGTCTTTTCATTGACATCATTTATTGGGGGGAAAAGTAGGTGGTTTCAATACACTTTAGATAGTAGGAGAGTTCCCACCAAAATCGTCAGCTTTGGAAGACTGTTCAATAATGTGCATGGTGGCCTCTACAAGACCTTTTTTGGAGCTGTAATGTCTTGTATGTTCTTCATGACAATCTGTTGCACTGTTCATGGCTGTCTGAGGTTGATTGATGACTCCATACTTGGTTTCATTATTTAGCAAGGTTGCACATACTTTCATCCAGCTATTGAAGGACTTGAGACTCTAAAACAATGGCCTCCAACAGTTGAATAACTTGGATCTTGTGGCCCGAATGTAAAACTTTCAACACAACCATCAACTATTTAGGGTTTTAAATAGTATTGGTCTTCTCATATGGGCTAAAGGGACCTCCAGGGTCCATTGGTGTCTGCAACCCCTGCACCCACTATAATTATGCCCCTTATCTCCAACCTGAGGTTTGTACCTGTTGCAAAACTGCAATCGCCAGCATGCCCTGACGAACCAGCACGGGTGCTGTTTACACTGAAGACATGACCAGCCCCTCGTCTCCTTGTCCTGAGATTCCTCATCATGAGTTCTCAGCCTTTGTGGTTGATGAATTATTTACAAGCAACTCAAAATTGCTTTTGTTGTGCCCTGTCCTTGTAACTCCATCTGTCAATGGAGGATCATGTAGTGAACATGTCTTCCGTCATCGGCCATAAGAAGAAGAAGAAAATCTTCCCGAGTATCCAAATGAAAACTTATGTGGAGAATGACTCCATCCAATGTCCTTCAGTTATATCAGCATTTATATATATACCTGTATAATAAGGGATCGGAGGCTACGCTACACAATGAATAATGAAATTTGAGGCCATAATTCATTAAGGTGGGTGCTCTGTGTTTTTTCTGTGTGGAAGGGAAAGTGGCAACCACTTTGTGCACATGTACATGCATCGCTCAGAACAAGCCATGTGTATTTTCTAGGTCTTATGTAGCAGCTTTGGGTGGACCATACCAAGTGGTCTTTCACTTGACGAAAAACGGGGAGGTCCAATTTAATGCTGATGAGCCAGGGTCACAATCATACCTTCTACAGCCTCCTAGAACGTAGAGTAGAAAAAAGAAAAAAAAAAGCAAATTGTAGAAAGCACACTTGACATTTCAGATTTCAGTCTGCTCTATTAATCAGATTTTTTCAATAAACTTTATGCGAATAAACTCTTTGATGACATAATGATGCAGAGGAGCCAAAGTTGTAGCATTAGAACGATTGTAATACGCTCCCATATTTCACATAACATTGCCAAGGAAAAAAAAACACAATTTAGCAAGTGTCACACCATGATGTTTCCTGCTATATTAATCAGATTTTTTTCAATAAACTTTATGTTAATAAACGTTTTGATGACATAATGATACAAAGGAGCCAAAGTCGTAGCATTAAACCTATTGCAATACTCTCTTCCATTTAACATAACAAATGACATAGAAAAAGAAAAACGCAAATTAGTAGCTGTTACACCATGGCTTTTCCTGCTATATTAATCAGATTTTTTTCAATAAACTTTATGTGAATAAACCTTTTGATAATTAATGATGCAGAGGAGCCAAAGTTGTAGCATTAAACCTATTGTAATACTCTCTGACATTTTATATATAACACATGACATGTAAAAAGAAAAATGCAGCTTAGCAGGTGTCACACCATCGCTTTTTCCTGCTATATTAATCAGATTTTTTTCAATAAACTTTATTTGAATAAACTCTTTGATTTGTATAGGACACAATGATGCAGAGGATCCAAAGTTGTAGCATTAAACCTATTGTAATACTCTCCCATATTTTACATAACAATGACATGTAAATAGAAAAACGCAGCTTAGCAGGTGTTACAGCATGATGTTTTCTGCTATATTAATCCGATTTTTTCCAATAAACTTTATGTGAATAAACTCTTTGATTTGTATAGGACACAATGATGCAGAGGATCCAAAGTTGTAGCATTAAACCTATTGTAATACTCTCCCATATTTTACATAACAATGACATGTAAATAGAAAAATGCAGCTTAGCAGGTGTTACACCATGATGTTTCCTGCTATATTAATCAGATTTTTTTCAATAAACTTTATGTTAATAAACGTTTTGATGACATAATGATACAAAGGAGCCAAAGTCGTAGCATTAAACCTATTGCAATACTCTCTTCCATTTAACATAACAAATGACATAGAAAAAGAAAAACGCAAATTAGTAGCTGTTACACCATGGCTTTTCCTGCTATATTAATCAGATTTTTTTCAATAAACTTTATGTGAATAAACCTTTTGATAATTAATGATGCAGAGGAGCCAAAGTTGTAGCATTAAACCTATTGTAATACTCTCTGACATTTTATATATAACACATGACATGTAAAAAGAAAAATGCAGCTTAGCAGGTGTCACACCATGGCTTTTCCTGCTATATTAATCAGATTTTTTTCAATAAACTTTATTTGAATAAACTCTTTGATTTTTATAGGACACAATGATGCAGAGGATCCAAAGTTGTAGCATTAAGCCTATTGTAATACTCTCCCATATTTTACATAACAATGACATGTAAATAGAAAAACGCAGCTTAGCAGGTGTTACAGCATGATGTTTTCTGCTATATTAATCCGATTTTTTCAATAAACTTTATGTGAATAAACTCTTTGATCACAGAGGAGCCAAAGTCATAGCATTAAACCTATTGTAATACTCTGATATTTTATATAACAAATGACATGTAAAAAGAAAAACGCAGCTTAGCAGGTGTCACACCATGACTTTCCCTGCTATATTAATCAGATTTTTTTCAATAAACTTTATGCGAATAAATTCTTTGATGACCTATTAATGCAGAGGAGCCAAAGTCATAGCATTAAACCTATTATAATACTCTTCCAGATTTTACATAGCATTGACATGGAAAAAGAAAAGCGCAGCTTAGCAGGTGACACACCATGATGTTTTCTGTTGTATTAATCAGATTTTTATTGAAAAACTTTAAATTTTAATTGTCTTTTGAGGAAAACTTGCAGTAGAATGTCTGTCTGCCACTATTGTCTCCTTCACCCCCTCCATAGAACTTTATAAGCACCAACTTTCATCGCCCATCTCTGTAATAGAAAATTATTTCTTCACTGAATACAGATTTTACCACTGAATACACAATTTACAGAGTGAAAGATCAGTCCACGAGGAGAAAAAAGCAGATTTTTCTGAAAACATGTATTACAAAGTACCTTATTGTCATGTGTACTATTGATTTCTGAAACTACGTAATAAAGCAATAATAACACTTTAAGGACATTAAAATGTTCATATCTGTTCAGGAGGCCATATTATAGCACTCAGCACACTTTTATGTGCAAGGCATCCTATATAATATTTAATATTTCACAAAATACAATCTCAGAACACCCATAGAGGGAGAGAAGCTGCAGCCTGCAGCTGCATCCCCCTCCTCCCCTCCTACTTATCTTCTTTTTCCTGTACGGCTTGAGAAACATTGCATAGATTTGCAGAGTTCTTGCAGTTAGAAAAAGTATAAATTACAGGCCACTTAAAGGTTAATGACAAAATATTTCACAAGGTTTTCCATATTTAGGTTCCCCTTTGGTAGGGAGGACAGATGTCAATGTGATACCAGGGTGTAAAAAATAAGCAGTAGTCGGAGATTGTGGCATTATTGGGGTCCTCAGGCAAAACTTTTTTTATTTAAGTTGCGAGGGGCTATTGCTTTTTTTGATACACTATTAGAGCAGAGGATTCCTGTAATCGAATTTTCCATTGTTCTCTGCAAGTACAGCACAATATCCGCGATTCAGCGAGGCATGACGGCGGCGCGGCACCAGAAAAGGCTGAGACTGTAGAACTGATACCTGGGGCACATTTATCACCTTCCAGGGAATGGATGGAGCCTCTTAATTCCTGTATTTTAATGACCGTTCTTAATATGAAAAATCCCGGACTGGTCATTTCAGCTTCACCTTTTTGTCCTATATTTGTTTTGTTTTGTTTTTTTGAGCACTTGCAGTTTATGAATATGGAAATACAGAAACGTACCTTAGAGTCGTCATTAATGTTAAAGGGAAAGTCCGGACATTATATCTTTGGTCAGGTCATTGACAAAGTTTATTTGGTGGGGTCCATCCCTGGTCCTGTGCTGGATACAAGACAGTATTTCGGCATATGACTAAGCAGTGAGTGAATGGGGCCGATTCACTACTTATCTCAATAACTAAGCCAGCCCCCTTCTCTTTTTATACATTGGGTGTAAGGCACAAATAGTCCCAATCCCACTGCACCCTCCCTATGGTGTACTGATGTCACGAGTGATAGACAATCCTGTGGTGTCCGGCTGTAGAAGGTCACAGCGTTTGGCTGCAGAAGCTGCTCCATGATCTTCTATTACTTCTGCTTGGTTTTCACACCTTTCCTTTTAGGACCCTGTGGAGTTCCTCAGTCTATCAGCTTCTTTTCATCAGCACTTTCACTTCCTATTACTCGGCACTGGTGATAATTCATATACCTTTAACAAGTCTTCAGTGCAAGCAGTTGGTTTGCATACATCTGGAGAATCTTGGTGGTTGTTGTAGTGGAGATAAGTTGTTTGTTCCCTTCCCCTCTGTTATACCTGCGTCTCTTTAAGAGCTTAGTGGGGTTGACTAAGCGCTCATCCCATCTGCTCCCTACCTAGGGCCTACTTCAGTGTAAGCCAGAGTTAGGTATCCTGCTTGGCATTTTGGTACAGAACCTATATAGGGTGGTGAGGGACCTCAGGGACCAGCGGTAAGCTTGGTCAAGGGTCACCATTTCCCCTTTCCCTATACACAGGTTTTCCCTTCCATTTTGCCATTTTCTTGGTACTCCCTCGAACCTAGTGAGACAATCGAGCATGCAATGGCTGCCAGACAAGAAACTAAACAATAGAGTTGAACATGGCTTTTTTTTACAGACTTCCAATATGTAGACACTGAAAGTGTGGCACAACACTGGAACTTTTTGATAATGATGTAATTATGTCTCTGGTTTCTCCATTTTCAGGCTTGTGCAATATCCAAAACGCTGTAATTAATATCACTTTCTATCATGCGACTGACTAGCACTCACTCGGCTTTGGCTATGATGGCTACTTCAGGTGGGAACACAATTTGCGCTCGCCTTCTGTTTGCTCTGCTCACCGATACATTGGGTGTTACAGCTACTTCAGGCTGCAAGCATTCATGCTGTCCTCTTTAGAGGACGCTCTCTATCAGGGTAGTCTATTTTGCCTCTAGCTTACAGTCGTCCGGTCCCTTGTGGCATAGACAGTCACAGAGGCAAGTTTTCACTAGTCATCTGCTAGTCACTACTCAATAAATAGTTATTTTCTAACTAATGGGGCAACTGGCACAGGCCCCCTGGAATTGACATAGGCCCCCTGCAATTGGCATAGGCCCTCTGCAATTGACATAGGCCCTCTGCAACAGACACACGACTTGTGCAACAGACACAGGCCCTCTGCAACAGACACAGGCCCTCTGCAACAGACACAGGCCCTCTGCAACAGACACAGGCCCTCTGCAACAGACACAGGCCCTCTGCAACAGACACAGGCCCTCTGCAACAAACACAGGCCCTCTGCAACAAACACAGGCCCTCTGCAACAGACACAGACCCTCTGCAACAAACACAGGTCCTCTGCAACAAACACAGGCCCTCTGCCACAGACACAGGCCCTCAGCAACAAACACGCCCTCTGCAATAAACACAGGCCCTCTGCAACAAACACAGACCCTCTGCAACACACAGGCCCTCTGCAACACACAGACCCTCTGCAACAAACACAAGCCTTCTGCAACAGACACAGGCCCTCTGCAACTGACACAGGCCCTCTGCAACTGACACAGGCCCTCTGCAACAGACACAGGCCCTCTGCAACAGACACAGGCCCTCTGCAACAGACACAGGCCCTCTGCAACAGACACAGGCCCTCTGCAACAGACACAGGCCCTCTGCAACAGACACAGGCCCTCTGCAACAGACACAGGCCCTCTGCAACAGACACATGCCCTCTGCAACAAACACAGGCCCTCTGCAACAAACACAGGCCCTCTGCAACAAACACAGGCCCTCTGCAACAAACACAGGCCCTCTGCCACAGACACAGGCCCTCAGCAACAAACACGCCCTCTGCAATAAACACAGGCCCTCTGCAACAAACACAGACCCTCTGCAACACACAGGCCCTCTGCAACACACAGACCCTCTGCAACAAACACAGGCCTTCTGCAACAGACACATGCCCTCTGCAACAGACACATGCCCTCTGCAACAAACACAGGCCCTCTGCAACTGACACAGGCCCTCTGCAACAGACACAGGCCCTCTGCAACAGACACAGGCCCTCTGCAACAGACACAGGCCCTGTGCAACAGACACAGGCCCTCTGCAACAGACACAGGCCCTCTGCAACAGACACAGGCCCTCTGCAACAGACACAGGCCCTCTGCAACAGACACAGGCCCTCTGCAACAGACACAGGCCCTCTGCAACAGACACAGGCCGTCTGCAACAGACACAGGCCCTCAGCAACTGACAAAAGCCCCCTGTAACAGACACAGGTGCTCTGTAATTAGCAGAGTATGATGCAACATCAGTTTCTGTCTACCCTCTCTGTAGGGTTTGCACACATCTGCGTATAAATGCCACGAGTGCAATGCGATAAAAAAATTGGATTGCATTTGCACCAATGTTATTCAATGAGTCAGGGTTGATCTGCAATGTGTTCCTCAGCTGTATTCGGGCAGAGGATAAAAAATCGCAGCATCCTGTGTATGGTCACGTAAAATGGCCAAGACTCCATTGACGGCAGTGAGAAAATTGAACGTCATACGGGCCATCTGTACATCATCCAATGACGTACCGATAGGTTGTATGCATCCCTTTAATGCGGGCTCGCGTGGCGAGCCTGCATGTTTTCAACATGTGCAGCTAAAAGGCGCGGGATTTAACTCGCGCTGGCGGGGAGCGCACCATTCTACATCTCCATCAGCCACCCCGTAACTTTATCACGGGGCGACAATTGGTACTTGTGACAGCCAGGGATCAGATAATGAACTCTGTGACTGACATGACATAGTTCGTGTGGTGCCGCCCCAGCACCGGCCGCTGCAGACCCCGCACAGCCGCTGCAGCATTCCCCCGGCCTCTTGCGACCCCTCTCCATCACCCCGGTAAGCTACATTCAGATTATAAGACGTACCCCTTACTTTCCTCCCGAATGTTTGGGAGGAAAAATGCATCTTATAATCCGAAAAAATACAGTATGTGGTCATAACCATGGATGCCTAAGGTCCTGCAATGCCCTGAACATGAGGAAAATGACAGTGAATCAGGAGAACCATACTACATTTCTAATTGGAGGTATATGTTATTAATATTATTATTATTATTATTATTGTTACACTTACAGTGGGTACAGAAAGTATTCAGACCCCTTTTAAATTTTTCACTCTTTGTTTCATTGCAGACATTTAGTAAATTCAAAAAAGTTCATTTTTTCTTCATTAATGTGCACTCTGCACCCCATCCCCATCTGGACAGAAAAAAAACACCCAGAAATGTAGAAATTTTTGCAAATTTATTTAACAAGAAAAACTGAAATATCACATGGTAATAAGTATTCAGACCTTTTGCTCAGACACTCATATGTAAGTCACATGCTGTCCATTTCCTTGTGATCCTCCTTGAGATGGTTCTACTCCTTCATTGGCGTCCAGCTGTGTTTAATTAAACTGATAGGACTTGATTTGGAAAGGCGCACACCTGTCTATATAAGACCTCACAGCTCACAGTGCATGTCACACCAAATGAGAATCATGAGGTCAAAGGAACTGCCCAAGGAGCTCAGAGACAGAATTGTGGCAAGGCACAGATCTGGCCAAGGTTACAAAATAATTTCTGCAGTACTCAAGGTTCCTAAGAGCACAGTGGCCTCCATAATCCTTAAATGGAAGAAGTTTGGGACCACCAGAACTTTTCTTAAGGCCCTGTCACTTGCAACGACATATCTATCGATATATCACCGGGGTCACGGATTCCGTGACGCACATCCGGCATCGTTAGCGACGTCGTTGCGCGTGACACCAACGAACGACCGTTAATGATGGAAAATACTCACCAAATCGTCCATCGTTGACACGTCGTTCATTTTAAAAAAAACGTTGATTGTTGAGGACGCAGGTAGTTCGTCTTTCCCGAGGCAGCACACATCGCTACGTGTAACACCTCGGGAACGACGAACTGCAGCTTACCTGCGGCCGCCGGTAATGAGGAAGGAAGGAGGTGGGCGGGATGTTACGTACCGCTCACCTCCTCCCTTCCGCTTCTATTGGGCG
Source organism: Anomaloglossus baeobatrachus (assembly GCF_048569485.1). Classification (NCBI taxonomy): domain Eukaryota; kingdom Metazoa; phylum Chordata; class Amphibia; order Anura; family Aromobatidae; genus Anomaloglossus; species Anomaloglossus baeobatrachus. Next base: position 30,020,596 of record NC_134357.1, on the reverse strand, counting down.
GCCGCTTAGTGACGCCGCTATGACGCAGCATGAACCGCCCCCCTTAGAAAGAAGGTGGTTCGCCAGCCACAGCGACGTCGCTAGGCAGGTATGTATGTGTGATGGCTCCGAACGATATTGTGCGCCACGGGCAGCGATTTGCCCGTGACGCACAAACGACGGGGGCGGCTACGCTTGCAAGCGATATCGCTAGCGATATCGCTGTGTGTGACGGGGCCTTTAGACCTGACCGTCCAGCCAAACTGAGCAATCGTGGGAGAAGAGCCTTGGTGAGAGAGGTAAAGAAGAACCCCAAGATCACTGTGGCTGAGCTCCAGAGATGCAGTAGGGAGATGGGAGAAAGTTCCACAAAGTCATCTATCACTGCAGCCTCCACCAGTCGGACCTTTATGGCAAAGTGGCCCAATGGAAGGCTCTCCTTAGTGCAAGACATATGAAAGCCTGCATAGAGTTTGCAAGAAGACACATAAAGGAGTCCCAGACTATGAGAAATAAGATTCTCTGGTCTGATGAGACAAAGATAGAACTTTTTGGTGATAATTCTAAGCGGTATGTGTGGAGAAAACCAGGCACTGCTCATAACCTGCCCAATACAATCCCAACAGTGAAACATGGTGGTGGCAGCATCATGCTATGGGGGCAGGGGCAGGACGACTGGTGCAATTGAAGGAAAGATGAATGTGGCCAAGTACAGAGATTTCCTGGAAGAAAACCTCTTCCAGAGTGCTCGGGACCTCAGACTTGCCTGAAGGTTCACCTTCCAACAAGACAATGACCCTAAGCACACAGCTAAAATAACAAAGGAGTGGCTTCAGAACAACTCTGTGACCATTCTTGACCGGTGCAGCCAGAGCCCTGACGTAAACCCAATTGAGCATCTCTGGAGAGACCTGAAAATGGTGTCCACCAACGTTCACCATCCAACCTGACGGAACTGGAAAGGATCTGCAAGGAAGGATGGCCGAGGATCCCCAAATCCAGGGGTGAAAAACATGTTGCATCATTCCCAAGAAGACTCATGGCTGTACTAGCTCAAAAGGGGCTTCTATTCAATACTGAGCAAAGGGGCTGAATACTTATGACCATGTAATATTTCAATTTTACTTGTTTAAAAAACTTGCAAAAATGTTTACATTTCTGATTTTTTTCTGACAAGATGGGGGATGGGGGCAGAGTGCACATTAATGAGGAAAAAATAACTTTTTTGAGTTTACCAAATGTCTGCAATGAAACAAAGAGTGAAACATTTAAAGGGGTGTGAATACTTTCCATACCCACTTTTATATACAGTACTGTGTGTAGACATCTGTATTTACATAGTTATTCGTGACCTCTGGGGAAAGGGCATGATATAAATTTTGGCACAGGCCGGTAATTGCTCTTCCGCTTCCTCCATTCTTCTTCATTACTGATGTGTGAACAGAGAAGTATGAATTCTATTAGCGGATTTATAGTTTATTATTAGTTGTGATAATCAGCAAATTTCACTAACGAGGTTTAACCCCAAGTTGCCCAATACCAGGGTTTAATTAAAAAAAAAAAGTCTTTTCTGCTCTTAATCGCTCTTATCCTTAGGACGTAATTAGCTTTAAATCCTCCAAGAATGAGTCTGATAATAAACCCCGGACAGAGGCCTTTATGCAGTAGATAGAAATCATCCTACATGTGCACATTGAGGGCGCACAGACTTATGCTTCAGTGCTAGATTGTAAGACTTTCTGGATTATTGGATGTCAGAAGCATTTTCTACATACTCTGTTGTAGTCTGGTTCCTCAAGGGAGGGGCTTCCTGCACAAGACCCCACCCCTTAAGGGATAAGACCAATCACAGCTCAGTTCTCCTTATTACTAGGCCCTGATTGGCCGTCTTTGTGAATGTCATTTGTGATGCTGGTCTGGAGGAGGAATAGAGTAGAGCGCCATCATACCCATCACCGCTCCCCATCACAGCCTGGACCTGGCCGTAATCTAATGAAAGCCGCCTCCCGGCCGTTTCGGCGAATCTCCATTCTAGGAACAGCGAGGTCTGTATTCCGATCACAGGGATACGTTTTCTTCCTGTATTATTTACCGACACTGACCAGAGCATCTGCTGCAAACACAGCGACGTCTAACGTTTCCAGATGTAAATGAAACATTTAACTAGAGAGCGGCTGGCGGGCCGAGCTCCGGTGTCTGCGCTGCCGGCGGCAGGAAGATGTATGGGTGCAGTCATCCGTCTCATTGTACGACACATCAGGCTATTAAAGAAGAATTACAAGATTTACATTTTAAAACAGTCTTTAAAATATCATCATTTGGTTTAGAGAACACTTCTGTATGGATAAAGTGATAGTGCACATACTGACCGCTGCTCCAATAACCTATCTGGTTCCATAGGAGAGGTGCACACTGTGGGTCAGTAGGAGAGGTCGTTATGCATATATTATTACTGCTCCATTCACTTCTATCATAGTGCCCGCTCATCACTAGTTACTAGTACTGAGCACCCGAGCATGGTAGTGCCCGCTCATCACTAGTTACTAGTACTGAGCACCCGAGCATGGTAGTGCCCGCTCATCACTAGTTACGAGTACTGAGCACCCGAGCATGGTAGTGCCCGCTCATCACTAGTTACGGGTACTGAGCACCCGAGCATGGTAGTGCCCGCTCATCACTAGTTACCAGTACTGAGCACCCGAGCATGGTAGTGCCCGCTCATCACTAGTTACCAGTACTGCGGACCCGAGCATGGTAGTGCCCGCTCATCACTAGTTACCAGTACTGAGCACCCGAGCATGGTAGTGCCCGCTCATCACTAGTTACGAGTACTGAGCACCCGAGCATGGTAGTGCCCGCTCATCACTAGTTACGAGTACTGAGCACCCGAGCATGGTAGTGCCCGCTCATCACTAGTTACGGGTACTGAGCACCCGAGCATGGTAGTGCCCGCTCATCACTAGTTACCAGTACTGAGCACCCGAGCATGGTAGTGCCCGCTCATCACTAGTTACCAGTACTGAGGACCCGAGCATGGTAGTGCCCGCTCATCACTAGTTACCAGTACTGAGCACCCGAGCATGGTAGTGCCCGCTCATCACTAGTTACCAGTACTGAGCACCCGAGCATGGTAGTGCCCGCTCATCACTAGTTACCAGTACTGAGGACCCGAGCATGGTAGTGCCCGCTCATCACTAGTTACCAGTACTGAGCACCCGAGCATGGTAGTGCCCGCTCATCACTAGTTACGAGTACTGAGCACCTGAGCATGGTAGTGCCCGCTCATCACTAGTTACGAGTACTGAGCACCTGAGCATGGTAGTGCCCACTCATCACTAGTTACGAGTACCAAGCACCCGAGCATGGTAGTGCCCGCTCATCACTAGTTACCAGTACTGAGCACCCGAGCATGGTAGTGCCCGCTCATCACTAGTTACCAGTACTGAGCACTCGAGCATGGTAGTGCTCGCTCATCACTAGTTACCAGTACTGAGCACCCGAGCATGGTAGTGCCCGCTCATCACTAGTTACTGAGTACTGAGCACCCGAGCATGGTAGTACCCGCTCATCACTAGTTACTGAGTACTGAGCACCCGAGCATGGTAGTGCCCGCTCATCACTAGTTACTGAGTACTGAGCACCCGAGCATGGTAGTACCCGCTCATCACTAGTTACTGAGTACTGAGCACCCGAGCATGGTAGTGCCCGCTCATCACTAGTTACTGAGTACTGAGCACCTGAGCATGGTAGTACCCGCTCATCACTAGTTACTGAGTACTGAGCACCCGAGCATGGTAGTGCCCGCTCATCACTAGTTACTGAGTACTGAGCACCCGAGCATGGTAGTACCCGCTCATCACTAGTTACTGAGTACTGAGCACCCGAGCATGGTAGTGCTCGCTCATACTACACCTATTCTGGATACTAAAGTAGATATTTTGCCAAAACCAATTGCTTACTACTTTTATATAAAATCGTATAATTTTATTATTAACAATTCACGTACATAACATACAATTAAAAACAAGATGCAGATAGAGGAAGGATTGTCTATCCCTATCACTCTTCCTTCCTCACTACGGGGGTCGGCGTCCTAATGTAAAGATGCCCCCGTTCCAACGACGGCTATCCCTGGGTTTTGCCCTCCCTGATGGTAACCGTGATCCCTCTCAGATGGAAACAACCCCTACAGTAGTAACACCACAGTGAGGAAGAGGTGCTCAGTCCGCAGTGGCTAATTTGTCTGTATCACCACTCAGACGAGTAGGGATACAGGGCATAGGGAAGTCGTCAGATGTTCCATATATCTATGTGCTCAACTAAAGGTATAGATGAGTCAAATTTCTATATAGGTCAATGTGCTCAGTTAGAGGTAGACAGATAAGTCACACTTAATGAGAAACCAAGAAATGCTCAATAAGAGGTCAATAACATTTCTTATAGAACTCAATTCAAGAAATGCCCGACGCGTTTCGCCCTTGTCAATATCAGGGGCTCATCAGGGGCTTTTCAACAATTTCTTGAGAGAATTTTCCGTCTTTGGACAGATCTGTGACAAATACAATGAGATAAAACCCAAATAAATTATAAGTCCAAGAATCCAATTTAGATAGCAAATGTAGGTGTACATCAAAACACCGATACTGACCAATAATCGCTGATTGCCACTTCAAAGAAATGTAGGGGGACAACAGTGCTGTCTGTATGGCTGATTTATCATAAAATGTGTCAGGATGACTTTATCACCTATATGGGTAGACACACTATAAGTAAATTCATCTTCAGATAACAGCCCCATATCCAGGGTTAGGAGCCATTATTAAAAGAACAGTACCTTTCTGATTAATAATTCATGAGTTACTCATAACCCACTGAGGTTGGGGTCCTAGTAAATACTGTCAAAAAAGAAACAGACAACAAATTGCTCCACAGTTATGGAAATAGAGGACAGATGATGAGGCCAGCTTAAAATACATGATTTCATACTCCATCTTTATGTGATGTTACCTAGACTGATTATAGATGCCCACACTGGACCATGCAATATGTTCACATGAATCTATAAAAACCTCCCAGCGTATCAAATAACTCCCATCGGGGGGACCTATTGGGAGAGAAAGTGAAAAGGAACCATATTCAGCCCCAAAGACAATTCAAAGCAGCTTGATTCAAATTATCAAACCATCATGGGGAAATACCTCCGATTCATCCACAGGCCTGAGTGTGCTTTGAACTATCAATCACGTATTCTTGGCAATATACCCAGGATATACAGCCTCCAAGAGTAAAGGAGGGGGTACATACACTCCAGGTCCTGTATATACCAAGACAAATACATTTGTGGTCATACATGGTATGGAGCTAACCTTTCTCACTTATCCCATCATCAGTTGCAGTACACACGCCACCTACCTGGTCGCTATCCCACAGTGGGGCAGGGGGTAACCACAGGGATCCACAGCAACCAGTATCCACAGTGCAAAAAACATAGAACTAATGAAGCCACCTGAGCCTGATATTGCTCACCGGAAGGTTTATAAGGGTCCTACCTTAGGGAAGTCTGTGTGGGAGGTACCAGGTACGGCGTCCAGCGGTCGCTAACCTCCGCAGCCATACTGGGCTATTTAAAGCCGCTTTTGGCGCCAGTCTATGATAAACCGGAAATGACGTTACGCATACTCGCGTCATCATCTCACCGTGCTTTCCAGCCGTTCTCGTCACTTCCGGTCACATGATCGGGAGATGTGCACCTCTGAATGAGAGCCCCGGAACCAGCGAGCTAGGTTCCTAGTTGTTAATTTGTGCACAAAGTATTCGCGCATGCGCAATGAAATTATTATCATGTTTACATAGATAGATTATCAGCATTTAATGGTGGATAGCTATAGAACCGCCAGGTCCGCACTACACCGGTATATGGTTTAATTGGTCAAGATATATGTGCAAGGACATCAGCAGTATACTACTAAAACGGGGTTACACACTCATAACATCCATGATTGTGCAGAATCACCATGTCCCATTAATTATATTGGGACACTATTGGGTTTGACCAAGGGGAGCTGAATATAATAATTTAGCCTCAATATAACAAAAATTGGATCATTGGACATCATCACTAGTTACCAGTACTGAGCACCTGAGCATGGTAGTGCCCGCTCATCACTAGTTACGGGTATCGAACACCCAAGCATGGTAGTGCTCGCTCATCACTAGTTACCAGTACTGAGCACCTGAGCATGGTAGTGCCCGCTCATCACTAGTTACGAGTATCGAACACCCGAGCATGGTAGTGCCCGCTCATCACTAGTTACGAGTACTGAGCACCCGAGCATGGTAGTGCCCGCTCATCACTAGTTACGAGTATCGAACACCCGAGCATGGTAGTGCCCGCTCATCACTAGTTACAAGTACCGAACACCCGAGCATGCTAGTGCTCGCTCATCACTAGTTACGAGTACTAAGCATCCAAGCATTGTAGTGGTCGCTCATCACTAGTTACGAGTACTGAGCACCCGAGCATGGTAGTGCCCGCTCATCACTAGTTACGAGTATCGAACACCCGAGCATGGTAGTGCTCGCTCATCACTAGTTACAAGTACCGAACACCCGAGCATGGTAGTGCCCACTCATCACTAGTTACGAGTACTGAGCACCCGAGCATGGTAGTGCCCGCTCATCACTAGTTACGAGTATCGAACACCCGAGCATGGTAGTGCCCACTCATCACTAGTTACAAGTACCGAACACCCGAGCATGGTAGTGCTCGCTCATCACTAGTTACCAGTACTGAACACCCGAGCATGGTAGTGCCCGCTCATCACTAGTTACGAGTACTAAGCATCCAAGCATTGTAGTGGTCGCTCATCACTAGTTACGAATACTGAGCACCCGAGCATGGTAGTGCCCGCTCATCACTAGTTACGAGTACTGAGCCCCCGAGCATGGTAGTGCCCGCTCATCTCTAGTTATGAGTGCTGAGCACCCGAGCATGGTAGTGCCCGCTCATCACTAGTTACGAATACTGAGCACCCGAGCATGGTAGAGCCCGCTCATCACTAGTTACGAGTACAGAGCACCCGAGCATGGTAGTGCCCGCTCATCACTAGTTACGAGTACAGAGCACCCGAGCATGGTAGTGCCCGCTCATCACTAGTTACGAGTACAGAGCACCCGAGCATGGTAGTGCCCGCTCATCACTAGTTATAAGTACTGAGCACCCGAGCATGGTAGAGCCCACTCATCACCAGTTACGAGTACAGAGCACCCAAGCATGGTAGTGCCCGCTCATCACTAGTTACGAGTACAGAGCACCCGAGCATGGTAGTGCCCGCTCATCACTAGTTATAAGTACTGAGCACCCGAGCATGGTAGTGCCCGCTCATCACTAGTTACAAGTACTGAGCACCCGAGCATGGTAGTGCCTGCTCATCACTAGTTACGAGTATCGAACACCCGAGCATGGTAGTGCCCGCTCATCACTAGTTACCAGTACTGAGCACCCGAGCATGGTAGTGCCCGCTCATCACTAGTTACCAGTACTGAGCACCCGAGCATGGTAGTGCCTACTCATCACTAGTTACAAGTACTGAGCACCTGAGCATGGTAGTGCCTGCTCATCACTAGTTACAAGTACTGAGCACCTGAGCATGGTAGTGCCCACTCATCACTAGTTACGAGTACTGAGCACCTGAGCATGGTAGTGCTCACTCATCACTAGTTACTGAGTACTGAGCACCCGAGCATGGTAGTGCCCGCTCATCACTAGTTACGAGTACTGAGCACCCGAGCATGGTAGTGCCCGCTCATACTACACCTATTCTGGATACTAAAGTAGATATTTTGCCAAAACCAATTGCTTACTACTTTTATATAAAATCGTATAATTTTATTATTAACAATTCACGTACATAACATACAATTAAAAACAAGATGCAGATAGAGGAAGGATTGTCTATCCCTATCACTCTTCCTTCCTCACTACGGGGGTCGGCGTCCTAATGTAAAGATGCCCCCGTTCAAACGACGGCTATCCCTGGGTCTTGCCCTCCCTAATGATAACCGTGATCCCTCTCAGATGGAAACAACCCCTACAGTAGTAACACCACAGTGAGGAAGAGGTGCTCAGTCCGCAGTGGCTAATTTGTCTGTATCACCACTCAGACGAGTAGGGATACGGGGCATAGGGAAGTCGTCAGATGTTCCATATATCTATGTGCTCAACTAAAGGTATAGATGAGTCAAATTTCTATATAGGTCAATGTGCTCAGTTAGAGGTAGACAGATAAGTCACACTTAATGAGAAACCAAGAAATGCTCAATAAGAGGTCAATAACATTTCTTATAGAACTCAATTCAAGAAATGCCCGACGCGTTTCGCCCTTGTCAATATCAGGGGCTCATCAGGGGCTTTTCAACAATTTCTTGAGAGAATTTTCCGTCTTTGGACAGATCTGTGACAAATACAATGAGATAAAACCCAAATAAATTATAAGTCCAAGAATCCAATTTAGATAGCAAATGTAGGTGTACATCAAAACACCGATACTGACCAATAATCGCTGATTGCCACTTCAAAGAAATGTAGGGGGACAACAGTGCTGTCTGTATGGCTGATTTATCATAAAATGTGTCAGGATGACTTTATCACCTATATGGGTAGACACACTATAAGTAAATTCATCTTCAGATAACAGCCCCATATCCAGGGTTAGGAGCCATTATTAAAAGAACAGTACCTTTCTGATTAATAATTCATGAGTTACTCATAACCCACTGAGGTTGGGGTCCTAGTAAATACTGTCAAAAAAGAAACAGACAACAAATTGCTCCACAGTTATGGAAATAGAGGACAGATGATGAGGCCAGCTTAAAATACATGATTTCATACTCCATCTTTATGTGATGTTACCTAGACTGATTATAGATGCCCACACTGGACCATGCAATATGTTCACATGAATCTATAAAAACCTCCCAGCGTATCAAATAATTCCCATCGGGGGGACCTATTGGGAGAGAAAGTGAAAAGGAACCATATTCAGCCCCAAAGACAATTCAAAGCAGCTTGATTCAAATTATCAAACCATCATGGGGAAATACCTCCGATTCATCCACAGGCCTGAGTGCGCTTTGAACTATCAGTCACGTATTCTTGGCAATATACCCAGGATATACAGCCTCCAACAGTAAAGGAGGGGGTACATACACTCCAGGTCCTGTATATACCAAGACAAATACATTTGTGGTCATACATGGTATGGAGCTAACCTTTCTCACTTATCCCATCATCAATTGCAGTACACACGCCACCTACCTGGTCGCTATCCCACAGTGGGGCAGGGGGTAACCACAGGGGTCCACAGCAACCAGTATCTACAGTGCAAAAAACATAGAACTAATGAAGCCACCTGAGCCTGATATTGCTCACCGGAAGGTTTATAAGGGTCCTACCTTAGGGAAGTCTGTGTGGGAGGTACCAGGTACGGCGTCCAGCGGTCGCTAACCTCAGCAGCCATACTGGGCTATTTAAAGCCGCTTTTGGCGCCAGTCTATGATAAACCGGAAATGACGTTACGCATACTCGCGTCATCATCTCACCGTGCTTTCCAGCCGTTCTCGTCACTTCCGGTCACATGATCGGGAGATGTGCACCTCTGAATGAGAGCCCCGGAACCAGCGAGCTAGGTTCCTAGTTGTTAATTTGTGCACAAAGTATTCGCGCATGCGCAATGAAATTATTATCATGTTTACATAGATAGATTATCAGCATTTAATGGTGGATAGCTATAGAACCGCCAGGTCCGCACTACACCGGTATATGGTTTAATTGGTCAAGATATATGTGCAAGGACATCAGCAGTATACTACTAAAACGGGGTTACACACTCATAACATCCATGATTGTGCAGAATCACCATGTCCCATTAATTATATTGGGACACTATTGGGTTTGACCAAGGGGAGCTGAATATAATAATTTAGCCTCAATATAACAAAAATTGGATCATTGGACATCATCACTAGTTACCAGTACTGAGCACCTGAGCATGGTAGTGCCCGCTCATCACTAGTTACGAGTATCGAACACCCGAGCATGGTAGTGCTCGCTCATCACTAGTTACCAGTACTGAGCACCTGAGCATGGTAGTGCCCGCTCATCACTAGTTACGAGTATCGAACACCCGAGCATGGTAGTGCCCGCTCATCACTAGTTACCAGTACTGAGCACCTGAGCATGGTAGTGCCCGCTCATCACTAGTTACGAGTACAGAGCACCCGAGCATGGTAGTGCCCGCTCATCACTAGTTACGAGTACTGAGCACCCGAGCATGGTAGTGCCCGCTCATCACTAGTTACGAGTATCGAACACCCGAGCATGGTAGTGCCCGCTCATCACTAGTTACGAGTACTGAGCACCCGAGCATGGTAGTACCCGCTCATCACTAGTTACTGAGTACTGAGCACCCGAGCATGGTAGTACCCGCTGATCACTAGTTACTGAGTACTGAGCACCCGAGCATGGTAGTGCTCGCTCATACTACACCTATTCTGGATACTAAAGTAGATATTTTGCCAAAACCAATTGCTTACTACTTTTATATAAAATCGTATAATTTTATTATTAACAATTCACCTACATAACATACAATTAAAAACAAGATGCAGATAGAGGAAGGATTGTCTATCCCTATCACTCTTCCTTCCTCACTACGGGGGTCGGCGTCCTAATGTAAAGATGCCCCCGTTCAAACGACGGCTATCCCTGGGTCTTGCCCTCCCTAATGATAACCGTGATCCCTCTCAGATGGAAACAACCCCTACAGTAGTAACACCACAGTGAGGAAGAGGTGCTCAGTCCGCAGTGGCTAATTTGTCTGTATCACCACTCAGACGAGTAGGGATACGGGGCATAGGGAAGTCGTCAGATGTTCCATATATCTATGTGCTCAACTAAAGGTATAGATGAGTCAAATTTCTATATAGGTCAATGTGCTCAGTTAGAGGTAGACAGATAAGTCACACTTAATGAGAAACCAAGAAATGCTCAATAAGAGGTCAATAACATTTCTTATAGAACTCAATTCAAGAAATGCCCGACGCGTTTCGCCCTTGTCAATATCAGGGGCTCATCAGGGGCTTTTCAACAATTTCTTGAGAGAATTTTCCGTCTTTGGACAGATCTGTGACAAATACAATGAGATAAAACCCAAATAAATTATAAGTCCAAGAATCCAATTTAGATAGCAAATGTAGGTGTACATCAAAACACCGATACTGACCAATAATCGCTGATTGCCACTTCAAAGAAATGTAGGGGGACAACAGTGCTGTCTGTATGGCTGATTTATCATAAAATGTGTCAGGATGACTTTATCACCTATATGGGTAGACACACTATAAGTAAATTCATCTTCAGATAACAGCCCCATATCCAGGGTTAGGAGCCATTATTAAAAGAACAGTACCTTTCTGATTAATAATTCATGAGTTACTCATAACCCACTGAGGTTGGGGTCCTAGTAAATACTGTCAAAAAAGAAACAGACAACAAATTGCTCCACAGTTATGGAAATAGAGGACAGATGATGAGGCCAGCTTAAAATACATGATTTCATACTCCATCTTTATGTGATGTTACCTAGACTGATTATAGATGCCCACACTGGACCATGCAATATGTTCACATGAATCTATAAAAACCTCCCAGCGTATCAAATAACTCCCATCGGGGGGACCTATTGGGAGAGAAAGTGAAAAGGAACCATATTCAGCCCCAAAGACAATTCAAAGCAGCTTGATTCAAATTATCAAACCATCATGGGGAAATACCTCAGATTCATCCACAGGCCTGAGTGCGCTTTGAACTATCAGTCACGTATTCTTGGCAATATACCCAGGATATACAGCCTCCAACAGTAAAGGAGGGGGTACATACACTCCAGGTCCTGTATATACCAAGACAAATACATTTGTGGTCATACATGGTATGGAGCTAACCTTTCTCACTTATCCCATCATCAGTTGCAGTACACACGCCACCTACCTGGTCGCTATCCCACAGTGGGGCAGGGGGTAAACACAGGGGTCCACAGCAACCAGTATCTACAGTGCAAAAAACATAGAACTAATGAAGCCACCTGAGCCTGATATTGCTCACCGGAAGGTTTATAAGGGTCCTACCTTAGGGAAGTCTGTGTGGGAGGTACCAGGTACGGCGTCCAGCGGTCGCTAACCTCAGCAGCCATACTGGGCTATTTAAAGCCGCTTTTGGCGCCAGTCTATGATAAACCGGAAATGACGTTACGCATACTCGCGTCATCATCTCACCGTGCTTTCCAGCCGTTCTCGTCACTTCCGGTCACATGATCGGGAGATGTGCACCTCTGAATGAGAGCCCCGGAACCAGCGAGCTAGGTTCCTAGTTGTTAATTTGTGCACAAAGTATTCGCGCATGCGCAATGAAATTATTATCATGTTTACATAGATAGATTATCAGCATTTAATGGTGGATAGCTATAGAACCGCCAGGTCCGCACTACACCGGTATATGGTTTAATTGGTCAAGATATATGTGCAAGGACATCAGCAGTATACTACTAAAACGGGGTTACACACTCATAACATCCATGATTGTGCAGAATCACCATGTCCCATTAATTATATTGGGACACTATTGGGTTTGACCAAGGGGAGCTGAATATAATAATTTAGCCTCAATATAACAAAAATTGGATCATTGGACATCATCACTAGTTACCAGTACTGAGCACCTGAGCATGGTAGTGCCCGCTCATCACTAGTTACCAGTACTGAGCACCTGAGCATGGTAGTGCCCGCTCATCACTAGTTACGAGTATCGAACACCCGAGCATGGTAGTGCCCGCTCATCACTAGTTACGAGTACTGAGCACCTGAGCATGGTAGTGCCCGCTCATCACTAGTTACGAGTATCGAACACCCGAGCATGGTAGTGCCCGCTCATCACTAGTTACGAGTACTGAGCACCCGGGCATGGTAGTGCCCGCTCATCACTAGTTACGAGTATCGAACACCCGAGCATGGTAGTGCCCGCTCATCACTAGTTACGAGTACTGAGCACCCGGGCATGGTAGTGCCCGCTCATCACTAGTTACGAGTATCGAACACCCGAGCATGGTAGTGCTCACTCATCACTAGTTACGAGTACAGAGCACCCGAGCATGGTAGTGCCCGCTCATCACTAGTTACAAGTACCGAACACCCGAGCATGGTAGTGCTCGCTCATCACTAGTTACGAGTACTAAGCATCCAAGCATTGTAGTGGTCGCTCATCACTAGTTACGAATACTGAGCACCCGAGCATGGTAGAGCCCGCTCATCACTAGTTACGAGTACAGAGCACCCGAGCATGGTAGTGCCCGCTCATCACTAGTTACGAGTACTGAGCACCTGAGCATGGTAGTGCCCGCTCATCACTAGTTACGAGTATCGAACACCCGAGCATGGTAGTGCCCGCTCATCACTAGTTACGAGTACTGAGCACCTGAGCATGGTAGTGCCCGCTCATCACTAGTTACGAGTATCGAACACCCGAGCATGGTAGTGCCCGCTCATCACTAGTTACGAGTACTGAGCACCCGGGCATGGTAGTGCCCGCTCATCACTAGTTACGAGTATCGAACACCCGAGCATGGTAGTGCCCGCTCATCACTAGTTACGAGTACTGAGCACCCGGGCATGGTAGTGCCCGCTCATCACTAGTTACGAGTATCGAACACCCGAGCATGGTAGTGCTCACTCATCACTAGTTACGAGTACAGAGCACCCGAGCATGGTAGTGCCCGCTCATCACTAGTTACAAGTACCGAACACCCGAGCATGGTAGTGCTCGCTCATCACTAGTTACGAGTACTAAGCATCCAAGCATTGTAGTGGTCGCTCATCACTAGTTACGAATACTGAGCACCCGAGCATGGTAGAGCCCGCTCATCACTAGTTACGAGTACAGAGCACCCGAGCATGGTAGTGCCCGCTCATCACTAGTTACGAGTACAGAGCACCCGAGCATGGTAGTGCCCGCTCATCACTAGTTACGAGTACAGAGCACCCGAGCATGGTAGTGCCCGCTCATCACTAGTTATAAGTACTGAGCACCCGAGCATGGTAGAGCCCACTCATCACCAGTTACGAGTACAGAGCACCCGAGCATGGTAGTGCCCGATCATCACTAGTTACGAGTACAGAGCACCCGAGCATGGTAGTGCCCGCTCATCACTAGTTATAAGTACTGAGCACCCGAGCATGGTAGTGCCCGCTCACATCACTAGTTACGAGCACTGAGCACCCGAGCATGGTAGTGCCCGCTCATCACTAATGCAGAAGCAACACACGCACTACATAGTAAAAGCGCCATAAAGCCCCATCAGTGCGGGAGCCTATCCCTAATCAGTAACTGACAAGTAACGTTTAATTCCACTTATTAAAAACTAATCACGACCATTAATCATTTAAACCTTTGATATTGTGCCTTATTGATAATATGAGCAGCTGCTCGGCCTCTTGGAGTTATTAGCCTAAATGACACCTCTAGAGCCTGTACTGATTCAGAGGACAGCAGCCCATTGGTCACACTATTTATGTCCAGCACATGGGTGGACACAAAGAGCAAAGGGCCCATCTGTGTGAATTGTGTATAGGACCCCCTCCCTTAAAGGGGTTTTCCATTTTAACGCTTTTATGCCAGTAGGCTTGTGTCGCGGGCAGCGGGGCGCAGCGCTCGCTAACGCTCGGGTCCGGCGCTGCTGCTGCTGCTCGTTGGCTCGAGCGGTGGGCCGGAGCCTGGGACTCGAGCGGCGCTCCTCGCCCATGAGTGAAAAGGGGATTTAGTCCGTGACGCCACCCACGGGTTGTGGTGAAGATGGGTGTCGCGGGCGGGGAGGGCGCTGCGCTCACCACGCTCAGGTCCGGCGCTGCTGCTGTTGCTGCTCGGTGGCTCGAGCAGTGGGCCGGATCCGGGGACTCGAGCGGTGCTCCTCGCTCGTGAGTGAAAGGGGATAATTTTTGGGTTTGGGAAGTCAGTCCGTGACGTCACCCACGGTTTGTGGTGAGGTTGGGACACCACCGCTGCTCTGGACGGGGATCCCAGGAGCGATGACAGGGAGCAGCCGAGATGTTTCTCTCCCCTCTGTGGGTAGGGGGGTTTGGTGGTCCCGGTGATGGTGACTGGACAGTGGATGGCAGGGTTTGGTGGGGTGCAGGGTCGCAGGGGCAGACGGCACGGTGGTACTCACTCAGCCAATAACGTATACGGAGCCTCTGGTAAAACAAACGGCTGGATGGACGGGTCCCGCAGCCGGCTGCTGTAGTTTCTCCCCTGACTCCAGGCTAATAGTGTGCGTCCTTCCCTGCACTTTCTTTATATGCTCCTCCTGTGCTCCGGTTTTCAGCTGGTTCCCCGGTTCGGTACCGGACGGGCCACCACCCTGTCCCGGCTACCTACGGTTCCACCAGGACTGTCTTCCCGGCCCCTGCAGACGGCCACTACCGTCTGCCTGACTGACTACAATAGGGTCCTAGGCTGCAACCTAGGCCCCCGTCTGCTTCTGCCTCTCTGCACACCTCCTCTCCCTTCCTCTGCCTGGACTTGTCTCTGACTCTCTGTTGTTTCCTGCCTCAGACCAGCTAGACTCCTCGGTGGGCGTGTCCATCTGCCTGACTCCGCCCACCTGGTGTGTCTGTCTGAACCCGAGGGAGGAAATCAGGTCTCACTGGAGATGACTGCTGTGACCTGCTGGGGGTGGGGGTGTGTGTGTGTTGTTACCTGTGGCCCCTGGCTAGTCCAGGGCGCCACATGGGCACCACCGCTGTTGGTGACGGGGATCCCGGGAGCGATGGTAGGGAGCAGCTGGGATGTTGTTTTCCCCCTCCGTGGGTAGGGGTTGGTGGTCCCGGGGCCCGGTGGTGTTACGGGGAGGCAGGGTTGGTGAGGTGCAGGGTTGCAGGGACAGCGCGGCGCTGTGCCGGATGGCACTGGTGTACTCACTCAGCAAGAGATGCACAAAGTCTCCAGTAAACCAAACGGATGGATGGTCCCGCAGCCGGCTGCAGTGTCTCTCCCCGGACAGGTGATGGCGGCTGTCTTTCCCTGCAGCTATGTGTACTATGTTGACTCTGATGGCTTCCCAACGGTAGCCCGCTACACGGGGTATGGGTGCCTGAGGAGCTCGTTTTGCCCGCAGGCGCTGGCCCTTGGATTTCTAGCCTGTGGCGGTAGCTGTATATCCTCACGGTGCGGACGGTTGCCTTCTAACGGGTCTTTGGTTGTTAGGAAACCCCGGGGGTTCCGGTCACTATCGAATTTGACCTTTGTCGGCGGCTCCAAGCCTGGTCGGGGTCCGAAGGCCCTGCCTGTATGTGCTAGCTTCACTTCGCTCCCCGGTTCAGTACCGGCGGGCCACCGCCCGACCCCGGTCCTACGGTTCCGCGTTGATCCACCACTCCTGCAGACGTCCACCACCGTCTGACAACCTTGCTGTCAGTGCCTGGGCCACACACCCAGACACGGTCAGTTTTACGTCTCCTCACTTCCACTTCCTAACTGAACCATACCTCCCAACCGTCCCGGATACAGCGGGACAGTCCCTCGTCTGAGCCTTTGATCCCGGGTCCCGCCCGTGAGGCTGTTTGTCCCGGCTCCACCCACCCACTGTAGCCCCGCCTCGCTGTTTCTCCCTTCTACTATTCATTACAGAGCCGAGCGCGCACCTACTCCTGTGACTGCTGCTGAGGTATGAATCACCCCCTGCAGCAGAGCGACCCCCCTGCAGCAGAGCCGAGCCCCCCCTGCAGCAGAGCGACCCCCCCCCCCCCTGCACCAGAGCCGACCCCCCCAGTCCCGGAGCCTGCGTTTCTCTGCAGCTGTTCTCTGATTCCCCGTGTGCGGCTTCTCACTGCTGCAGACACGCGGGGAGTCAGGACGCTGAGGAGGAGACCGTGCAATCAGCACTTCTCTCTCCTGCAGATAGCACTGGCCAGTAATAACCTATGCAGAGTGGCATCTGCAGGCTTCTATTAGCTTACCGATCAGTGGTCTCCTGCCTGTGGAGCAGAGCTGCTGGGTCCTAGCTGCCCAACAGCTTCAGCTCTGCTTTATCCTGGCTGCCCTACCAGTTAAAGGGAACATGTCAGCAGAAATTTCACAATAAAAATAAAAGCTTCCCCTCTGCAGCTCCTGGGCTGCTTCTAGAAAGGTTCCTGTTGTTATTGTGCCCCCTTTGAGACCTACAAAAATACTTTATGAAGTCTTACCTTTTTGTATGCAAATGTGTTTTTATGGTCACGGGGGCGGGCTGTCTGGCGTCCGTTATTCCCCCTCCTGCCGCTTTACGCAGTCCCCCATTGCTCATTTACATACACAAGGACGCCTTCCTCATGTAACTGTCCTCCCGAAGTTTTGCGCATGTGAACGCTTTTTCAGGTGATTGCGCAGGCACGAGATTATGGGCGGCGCTGTGATTGTCATCAGCAGCGTTAACCAAGTACCCGCCCATAATCTCGTGCCCGCACTTTTCCCTCTGACTCCACCGTTATGCGCAAGTGCTGGCCATATGAACCATGTTACCTATTACTGCTTGCACGAGATTATGGGCGGGTACTTGGATGACGCTGCTGATGACAATCACAGCGCCGCCCATAATCTCGCGCCCATGGTAATAGGTAACGTGGTTCATATGGCCAGTGCTTGCACATAACGGTGGAGGCAGAGTGAGAAGCGCGGGCACGAGATTATGGGCGGGTACTTGGATGACGCTGCTGATGACAATCACAGCGCCGCCCATAATCTCGCGCCCATGGTAATAGGTAACGTGGTTCATATGGCCAGTGCTTGCGCATAACGGTGGAGGCAGAGTGAGAAGCGCGGGCACGAGATTATGGGCGGGTACTTGGATGACGCTGCTGATGACAATCACAGCGCCGCCCATAATCTCGCGCCCATGGTAATAGGTAACGTGGTTCATATGGACAGTGCTTGCGCATAACGGTGGAGGCAGAGTGAGAAGCGCGGGCACGAGATTATGGGCGGGTACTTGGATGACGCTGCTGATGACAATCACAGCGCCGCCCATAATCTCGCGCCTGCGCAATCACCTCAAAAGCGTTCACACTTTGCACAGTGCTTACTCCCGCGAGAGTGGCACTGGGCATGCACAAAACTTCAGGAGGACAGTTACATGAGGAAGGCGTCCTTGTGTATGTAAATGAGCAATGGGGGACTGCGTAAAGCGGCAGGAGGGGGAATAACGGACGCCAGACAGCCCGCCCCCGTGACCATAAAAACAGATTTGCATACAAAAAGGTAAGACTTCATAAAGTATTATTTTAGGTCTCAAAGGGGGCACAATAGCAACAGGAACCTTTCCAGAATGCAGCCCAGGAGCTGCAGAGGGGAATCTTTTATTTTTTTTGCTAAATTTCTGGTGACAGTTTCCCTTTAAAGGGAACCTATCAGGTGCAATCTGCACTCAGAGCCAGGAGCAGTTCTGGGTGTATATTGCTAATCCCTCCCTAACTGTCCCTGTATACACCAGCATAGATAAAGGCATCTATAGAAAAAGTATTTTTAAAGAGCTTATATCTTATGCTAATTAGCGCGGGGACTAGTCCCAAGGGCGTTACTTCACTTGGCTAGTCGGCTCACATAGCGTGTTAGTACTCACACAGGGGCGTAATAACATGCTAACATGCTATGCGAGCCGACTAGCCAAGTGAAGTAACGCCCTTGTGACTAGTCCCCGCGCTCATTAGCATAAGATATAAGATCTTTAAAAATATTTGTTCTTGATCTCTTTATCTATGCTAGTGTATACAGGGACGGTTAGGCAGGGATTAGCAATATGTGCCCAGAACTGCTCCTGGCTCTGAGTGCATATTGCACCTGACAGGTTCACTTTAAAGGGAACCTGTCACCAGATTTGGGGCCTATAAGCTGCGGCCACCACCAGCGGGATCTTATGTACACATTCTAACATGCTGCATACCTCCCAACCGTCCCGGATACAGCGGGACTTTCACGCTTTACGTTGTTTGTCCCGTTGCCACGGGCGGGACGGCCGGCTCCCGGGCTCCGCCCACCCACTCTCTCTCCGCCTCCCTGCTTTTCCCTCCTACCATCCTAGTAGACGTGGCATAGAGAGGAGCGCTGCCTGTGCTGCTGCTGGTACAGTAAACTAATCTCCCCAGCGCTGATTTCCCTCCCTCCCCCCTCACCCCCGGCCGGAGCCTGTCTGTGCGGGCGCCCCCCGCCGCCTGTCTGTGCGGGCGCCCCCCGCCGCCTGTCTGTGCGGGCGCCCCCCTGCCGCCTGTCTGTACGGGCGCCCCCCTGCCGCCTGTCTGTGCGGGCGCCCCCCTGCCGCCTGTCTGTGCGGGCGCCCCCCTGCCGCCTGTCTGTGCGGGCGCCCCCCGCCGCCTGTCTGTGCGGGCGCCCCCCTGCCGCCTGTCTGTGCGGGCGCCCCCCTGCCGCCTGTCTGTGCGGGCGCCCCCCTGCCGCCTGTCTGTGCGGGCGCCCCCCTGCCGCCTGTCTGTGCGGGCGCCCCCCTGCCGCCTGTCTGTGCGGGCGCCCCCCGCCGCCTGTCTGTGCGGGCGGCCCGCCGCCTGTCTGTGCGGGCGCCCCCCGCCGCCTGTCTGTGCGGGCGCCCCCCGCCGCCTGTCTGTGCGGGCGCCCCCCGCCGCCTGTCTGTGCGGGCGCTCCCCTGCCGCCTGTCTGTGCGGGCGCCCCCCTGCCGCCTGTCTGTGCGGGCGCCCCCCTGCCGCCTGTCTGTGCGGGCGCCCCCCTGCCGCCTGTCTGTGCGGGCGCCCCCCGCCGCCTGTCTGTGCGGGCGGCCCGCCGCCTCTCTGTGCGGGCGGCCCGCCGCCTGTCTGTGAAGGCGGCCGGCCGCCTGTCTGTGAAGGCGACCGGCCGCCTCACTGTGGCTGCCTGCGTGTCCGTGCTGGAGGCCCGCCGGCTGCCTGCGTGTCCGTGCTGGAGGCCCGCCGGCTGCCTGCGTGTCCGTGCTGGAGGCCCGCCGGTTGCCTGCGTGTCCGTGCTGGAGGCCCGCCGGCTGCCTGCGTGTCCGTGCTGGAGGCCCGCCGGCTGCCTGCGTGTCCGTGCTGGAGGCCCGCCGGCTGCCTGCGTGTCCGTGCTGGAGGCCCGCCGGCTGCCTGCGTGTCCGTGCTGGAGGCCCGCCGGCTGCCTGCGTGTCCGTGCTGGAGGCCCGCCGGCTGCCTGCGTGTCCGTGCTGGAGGCCCGCCGGCTGCCTGCGTGTCCGTGCTGGAGGCCCACCGGCTGCCTGCGTGTCCGTGCTGGAGGCCCGCCGGCTGCCTGCGTGTCCGTGCTGGAGGCCCGCCGGCTGCCTGCGTGTTTGTGCTGAATGGGTGTGGATGGGGAGTGGATATGGGCGTGACTGTGAAATGGGTGTGGTTAGGGGGCGTGGCCTAAAAATTTGCCACAGGAGCACAGCGCACCCATCAGACACAGCACAGGAGCACAGCACACATCAGACACAGCACAGGAGCACAGCACACAACAGACACAGCACAGGAGCACAGTGCACCCATCAGACACAGCACAGGAGCACAGCACACAACAGACACAGCACAGGAGCACAGCGCACCCATCAGACACAGCACAGGAGCACAGTGCACCCATCAGACACAGCACAGGATCACAGCACACAACAGACACAGCACAGGAGCACAGCACACATCAGACACAGCACAGGAGCACAGCACACATCAGACACAGCACAGGAGCAAAGCACACATCAGACACAGCACAGGAGCAAAGCACACATCAGACACAGCACAGGAGCACAGCACACATCAGACACAGCACAGGAGCACAGCGCACCCATCAAACACAGCACAAGGAGCACAGTGCACCCATCAAACACAGCACAGGAGCACAGCACACATCAGACACAGCACAGGAGCACAGCGCACCCATCAGACACAGCACAGGAGCACAGCGCAAACATCAGACACAGCACAGGAGCACAGCACCCATCAGACACAGCACAGGAGCACAGCGCACCCATCAGACACAGCACAGGAGCACAGTGCACCCATCAGACACAGCACAGGAGCACAGCACACATCAGACACAGCACAGGAGCACAGCACACATCAGACACAGCACAGGAGCACAGCACACATCAGACACAGCACAGGAGCACAGCACACATCAGACACAGCACAGGAGCACAGCGCACCCATCAGACACAGCACAGGAGCACAGTGCACCCATCAGACACAGCACAGGAGCACAGCACACCCATCAGACACAGCACAGGATCACAGCACACAACAGACACAGCACAGGAGCACAGCACACATCAGACACAGCACAGGAGCACAGCACACATCAGACACAGCACAGGAGCAAAGCACACATCAGACACAGCACAGGAGCAAAGCACACATCAGACACAGCACAGGAGCACAGCACACATCAGACACAGCACAGGAGCACAGCGCACCCATCAAACACAGCACAAGGAGCACAGTGCACCCATCAAACACAGCACAGGAGCACAGCACACATCAGACACAGCACAGGAGCACAGCGCACCCATCAGACACAGCACAGGAGCACAGCGCAAACATCAGACACAGCACAGGAGCACAGCACCCATCAGACACAGCACAGGAGCACAGCGCACCCATCAGACACAGCACAGGAGCACAGTGCACCCATCAGACACAGCACAGGAGCACAGCACACCCATCAGACACAGCACAGGATCACAGCACCCATCAGACACAGCACAGGAGCACAGCACACCCATCAGACACAGCACAGGAGCACAGCACACAACAGACACAGCACAGGAGCACAGCACACATCAGACACAGCACAGGAGCACAGCACACATCAGACACAGCACAGGAGCACAGCACACATCAGACACAGCACAGGAGCAGAGCACACATCAGACACAGCACAAGGAGCACAGCGCACCCATCAAACACAGCACAGGAGCAGAGCACACATCAGACACAGCACAAGGAGCACAGTGCACCCATCAAACACAGCACAGGAGCACAGCACACATCAGACACAGCACAGGAGCACAGCGCACCCATCAGACACAGCACAGGAGCACAGCGCACCCATCAGACACAGCACAGGAGCACAGCACACATCAGACACAGCACAGGAGCACAGCGCACCCATCAGACACAGCACAGGAGCACAGCTTCACCCATCAGACACAGCACAGGAGCACAGCGCACCCATCAGACACAGCACAGGAGCACAGTGCACCCATCAAACACAGCATAGGAGCACAGTGCACCCATCAGACACAGCACAGGAGCACAGTGCACCCATCAAACACAGCACAGGAGCACAGCACACAACAGACACAGCACAGGAGCACAGCGCACCCATCAGACACAGCACAGGAGCACAGCACACAACAGACACAGCACAGGAGCAAAGCACACACATCAGACACAGCACAGGAGCACAGTACACATCAGACACAGCACAGCACACATCAGACACAGCACAGGAGCACAGCACACATCAGACACAGCACAGGAGCACAGCACACATCAGACACAGCACAGGAGCACAGCGCACATCAGACAAAGCACAGGAGCACAGCACACATCAGACACAGCACAGGAGCACAGCGCACGCATCAGACACAGCACAGGAGCACAGCACACAACAGACACAGCACAGGAGCAAAGCACACACATCAGACACAGCACAGGAGCACAGCGCACCCATCAGACACAGCACAGGAGCACAGCGCACCCATCAGACACAGCACAGGAGCACAGCGCACCCATCAGACACAGCACAGGAGCACAGTGCACCCATCAGACACAGCACAGGAGCACAGCACACATCAGACACAGCACAGGAGCACAGCGCACGCATCAGACACAGCACAGGAGCACAGCACACAACAGACACAGCACAGGAGCAAAGCACACACATCAGACACAGCACAGGAGCACAGCGCACCCATCAGACACAGCACAGGAGCACAGCGCACCCATCAGACACAGCACAGGAGCACAGCACACATCAGACACAGCACAGGAGCACAGTACACATCAGACACAGCACAGGAGCACAGCGCACATCAGACACAGCACAGGAGCACAGCACACATCAGACACAGCACAGGAGCACAGCACACATCAGACACAGCACAGGAGCACAGCACACATCAGACACAGCACAGGAGCACAGCACACATCAGACACAGCACAGGAGCACAGCACACATCAGACACAGCACAGGAGCACAGTGCACCCATCAGACACAGCACAGGAGCACAGCACACATCAGACACAGCACAGGAGCACAGCGCACATCAGACACAGCACAGGAGCACAGCACACATCAGACACAGCACAGGAGCACAGCGCACATCAGACACAGCACAGGAGCAGAGCACACATCAGACACAGCACAGGAGCACAGCGCACATCAGACACAGCACAGGAGCACAGCACACATCAGACACAGCACAGGAGCACAGCACACATCAGACACAGCACAGGAGCACAGCACACCCATCAGACACCGCACAGGAGCACAGTGCACCCATCAGACACAGCACAGGAGCACAGCGCACCCATCAGACACCGCACAGGAGCACAGCGCACCCATCAGACACAGCACAGGAGCACAGTGCACCCATCAAACACAGCACAGGAGCACAGCGCACCCATCAGACACAGCACAGGAGCACAGCGCACCCATCAGACACAGCACAGGAGCACAGCGCACCCATCAGACACAGCACAGGAGCACAGTGCACCCATCAAACACAGCATAGGAGCACAGTGCACCCATCAGACACAGCACAGGAGCACAGTGCACCCATCAAACACAGCACAGGAGCACAGCACACATCAGACACAGCACAGGAGCACAGCGCACCCATCAGACACAGCACAGGAGCACAGCTTCACCCATCAGACACAGCACAGGAGCACAGCGCACGCATCAGACACAGCACAGGAGCACAGCACACAACAGACACAGCACAGGAGCACAGCGCACCCATCAGACACAGCACAGGAGCACAGCGCACCCATCAGACACAGCACAGGAGCACAGCGCACCCATCAGACACAGCACAGGAGCACAGTGCACCCATCAAACACAGCATAGGAGCACAGTGCACCCATCAGACACAGCACAGGAGCACAGTGCACCCATCAAACACAGCACAGGAGCACAGCACACATCAGACACAGCACAGGAGCACAGCGCACCCATCAGACACAGCACAGGAGCACAGCTTCACCCATCAGACACAGCACAGGAGCACAGCGCACGCATCAGACACAGCACAGGAGCACAGCACACAACAGACACAGCACAGGAGCAAAGCACACACATCAGACACAGCACAGGAGCACAGCATATATCAGACACAGCACAGGAGCAAAGCACACACATCAGACACAGCACAGGAGCACAGCACACATCAGACACAGCACAGGAGCAGAGCACACATCAGACACAGCACAGAAGCACAGCACACATCAGACACAGCACAGGAGCAGAGCACACATCAGACACAGCACAGGAGCACAGCGCACCCATCAAACACAGCACAGGAGCACAGCGCACCCATCAGACACAGCACAGGAGCACAGCACACCCATCAGACACAGCACAGGAGCACAGCACACATCAGACACAGCACAGGAGCACAGCACACCCATCAGACACAGCACAGGAGCACAGCGCACCCATCAGACACAGCACAGGAGCACAGTGCACCCATCAAACACAGCATAGGAGCACAGTGCACCCATCAAACACAGCACAGGAGCACAGCACACATCAGACACAGCACAGGAGCAAAGCACACATCAGACACAGCACAGGAGCACAGCACACATCAGACACAGCACAGGAGCACAGCGCACCCATCAAACACAGCACAAGGAGCACAGTGCACCCATCAAACACAGCACAGGAGCACAGCACACATCAGACACAGCACAGGAGCACAGCGCACCCATCAGACACAGCACAGGAGCACAGCGCAAACATCAGACACAGCACAGGAGCACAGCACCCATCAGACACAGCACAGGAGCACAGCGCACCCATCAGACACAGCACAGGAGCACAGTGCACCCATCAGACACAGCACAGGAGCACAGCACACCCATCAGACACAGCACAGGATCACAGCACCCATCAGACACAGCACAGGAGCACAGCACACCCATCAGACACAGCACAGGAGCACAGCACACAACAGACACAGCACAGGAGCACAGCACACATCAGACACAGCACAGGAGCACAGCACACATCAGACACAGCACAGGAGCACAGCACACATCAGACACAGCACAGGAGCAGAGCACACATCAGACACAGCACAAGGAGCACAGCGCACCCATCAAACACAGCACAGGAGCAGAGCACACATCAGACACAGCACAAGGAGCACAGTGCACCCATCAAACACAGCACAGGAGCACAGCACACATCAGACACAGCACAGGAGCACAGCGCACCCATCAGACACAGCACAGGAGCACAGCGCACCCATCAGACACAGCACAGGAGCACAGCACACATCAGACACAGCACAGGAGCACAGCGCACCCATCAGACACAGCACAGGAGCACAGCTTCACCCATCAGACACAGCACAGGAGCACAGCGCACCCATCAGACACAGCACAGGAGCACAGTGCACCCATCAAACACAGCATAGGAGCACAGTGCACCCATCAGACACAGCACAGGAGCACAGTGCACCCATCAAACACAGCACAGGAGCACAGCACACAACAGACACAGCACAGGAGCACAGCGCACCCATCAGACACAGCACAGGAGCACAGCACACAACAGACACAGCACAGGAGCAAAGCACACACATCAGACACAGCACAGGAGCACAGTACACATCAGACACAGCACAGCACACATCAGACACAGCACAGGAGCACAGCACACATCAGACACAGCACAGGAGCACAGCACACATCAGACACAGCACAGGAGCACAGCGCACATCAGACAAAGCACAGGAGCACAGCACACATCAGACACAGCACAGGAGCACAGCGCACGCATCAGACACAGCACAGGAGCACAGCACACAACAGACACAGCACAGGAGCAAAGCACACACATCAGACACAGCACAGGAGCACAGCGCACCCATCAGACACAGCACAGGAGCACAGCGCACCCATCAGACACAGCACAGGAGCACAGCGCACCCATCAGACACAGCACAGGAGCACAGTGCACCCATCAGACACAGCACAGGAGCACAGCACACATCAGACACAGCACAGGAGCACAGCGCACGCATCAGACACAGCACAGGAGCACAGCACACAACAGACACAGCACAGGAGCAAAGCACACACATCAGACACAGCACAGGAGCACAGCGCACCCATCAGACACAGCACAGGAGCACAGCGCACCCATCAGACACAGCACAGGAGCACAGCACACATCAGACACAGCACAGGAGCACAGTACACATCAGACACAGCACAGGAGCACAGCGCACATCAGACACAGCACAGGAGCACAGCACACATCAGACACAGCACAGGAGCACAGCACACATCAGACACAGCACAGGAGCACAGCACACATCAGACACAGCACAGGAGCACAGCACACATCAGACACAGCACAGGAGCACAGCACACATCAGACACAGCACAGGAGCACAGTGCACCCATCAGACACAGCACAGGAGCACAGCACACATCAGACACAGCACAGGAGCACAGCGCACATCAGACACAGCACAGGAGCACAGCACACATCAGACACAGCACAGGAGCACAGCGCACATCAGACACAGCACAGGAGCAGAGCACACATCAGACACAGCACAGGAGCACAGCGCACATCAGACACAGCACAGGAGCACAGCACACATCAGACACAGCACAGGAGCACAGCACACATCAGACACAGCACAGGAGCACAGCACACCCATCAGACACCGCACAGGAGCACAGTGCACCCATCAGACACAGCACAGGAGCACAGCGCACCCATCAGACACCGCACAGGAGCACAGCGCACCCATCAGACACAGCACAGGAGCACAGTGCACCCATCAAACACAGCACAGGAGCACAGCGCACCCATCAGACACAGCACAGGAGCACAGCGCACCCATCAGACACAGCACAGGAGCACAGCGCACCCATCAGACACAGCACAGGAGCACAGTGCACCCATCAAACACAGCATAGGAGCACAGTGCACCCATCAGACACAGCACAGGAGCACAGTGCACCCATCAAACACAGCACAGGAGCACAGCACACATCAGACACAGCACAGGAGCACAGCGCACCCATCAGACACAGCACAGGAGCACAGCTTCACCCATCAGACACAGCACAGGAGCACAGCGCACGCATCAGACACAGCACAGGAGCACAGCACACAACAGACACAGCACAGGAGCACAGCGCACCCATCAGACACAGCACAGGAGCACAGCGCACCCATCAGACACAGCACAGGAGCACAGCGCACCCATCAGACACAGCACAGGAGCACAGTGCACCCATCAAACACAGCATAGGAGCACAGTGCACCCATCAGACACAGCACAGGAGCACAGTGCACCCATCAAACACAGCACAGGAGCACAGCACACATCAGACACAGCACAGGAGCACAGCGCACCCATCAGACACAGCACAGGAGCACAGCTTCACCCATCAGACACAGCACAGGAGCACAGCGCACGCATCAGACACAGCACAGGAGCACAGCACACAACAGACACAGCACAGGAGCAAAGCACACACATCAGACACAGCACAGGAGCACAGCATATATCAGACACAGCACAGGAGCAAAGCACACACATCAGACACAGCACAGGAGCACAGCACACATCAGACACAGCACAGGAGCAGAGCACACATCAGACACAGCACAGAAGCACAGCACACATCAGACACAGCACAGGAGCAGAGCACACATCAGACACAGCACAGGAGCACAGCGCACCCATCAAACACAGCACAGGAGCACAGCGCACCCATCAGACACAGCACAGGAGCACAGCACACCCATCAGACACAGCACAGGAGCACAGCACACATCAGACACAGCACAGGAGCACAGCACACCCATCAGACACAGCACAGGAGCACAGCGCACCCATCAGACACAGCACAGGAGCACAGTGCACCCATCAAACACAGCATAGGAGCACAGTGCACCCATCAAACACAGCACAGGAGCACAGCACACATCAGACACAGCACAGGAGCACAGTGCACCCATCAAACACAGCACAGGAGCACAGCACACAACAGACACAGCACAGGAGCACAGCGCACCCATCAGACACAGCACAGGAGCACAGCGCACCCATCAGACACAGCACATGAGCACAGCACACATCAGACACAGCACAGGAGCACAGCACGCATCAGACACAGCACAGGAGCAAAGCACACACATCAGACACAGCACAGGAGCACAGCGCACCCATCAGACACAGCACAGGAGCACAGCGCACCCATCAGACACAGCACAGGAGCACAGCACACATCAGACACAGCACAGGAGCACAGTACACATCAGACACAGCACAGCACACATCAGACACAGCACAGGAGCACAGCACACATCAGACACAGCACAGGAGCACAGTGCACCCATCAGACACAGCACAGGAGCACAGCGCACCCATCAGACACAGCACAGGAGCACAGCACACATCAGACACAGCACAGGAGCACAGTACACATCAGACACAGCACAGCACACATCAGACACAGCACAGGAGCACAGCACACATCAGACACAGCACAGGAGCACAGCACACATCAGACACAGCACAGGAGCACAGCACACATCAGACACAGCACAGGAGCACAGCGCACATCAGACACAGCACAGGAGCACAGCACACATCAGACACAGCACAGGAGCACAGCACACATCAGACACAGCACAGGAGCACAGCACACATCAGACACATCACAAGGAGCACAGCACCCATCAGACACAGCACAGGAGCACAGCACACAACAGACACAGCACAGGAGCAAAGCACACACATCAGACACAGCACAGGAGCACAGCGCACCCATCAGACACAGCACAGGAGCACAGCGCACCCATCAGACACAGCACAGGAGCACAGCACACATCAGACACAGCACAGGAGCACAGTACACATCAGACACAGCACAGGAGCACAGTACACATCAGACACAGCACAGCACACATCAGACACAGCACAGGAGCACAGCACACATCAGACACAGCACAGGAGCACAGCACACATCAGACACAGCACAGGAGCACAGCATACATAAGACACAGCACAGGAGCACAGCGTACCCATCAGACACAGCACAGGAGCACAGCACACATCAGACACAGCACAGGAGCACAGCGCACCCATCAGACACAGCACAGGAGCACAGCACACATCAGACACAGCACAGGAGCACAGCACACATCAGACACAGCACAGGAGCACAGCGTACCCATCAGACACAGCACAGGAGCACAGCACACATCAGACACAGCACAGGAGCACAGTACACATCAGACACAGCACAGGAGCACAGCGCACCCATCAGACACAGCACAGGAGCACAGCACACATCAGACACAGCACAGGAGCACAGCACACATCAGACACAGCACAGGAGCACAGCGCACATCAGACACAGCACAGGAGCACAGCACACATCAGACACAGCACAGGAGCACAGCACACATCAGACACAGCACAGGAGCACAGCACACATCAGACACAGCACAGGAGCACAGCACACATCAGACACAGCACAGGAGCACAGCGCACATCAGACACAGCACAGGAGCACAGCACATACATCAGACAGTGCAAAACACACAAGTGAACTAAATCAGACAAACACAAGCAGCATGTGCACAATTATCACTCCACAAGCCACATCACACGGCGAGGAATATTCCCCACTTCCAGGGCTCTGTTTGTTTTCCTGGGGCACATGCATGCGTTACACAATTCCTGACCCTCTTCTAGTTCCCTTCTGGGCTCCTGTTCACTGATTCCTTCCCTAGTCCAGCACTTTGTCTTTATTAAAACAAGTAGCAGACACTAAGCCTGTTCATTGCCGTGTTTCACCTTTTCTGTGGCTTCATCAGGGGAAGGGACATTGGCATGACTGACAAATCAATCAATGCTGCCTCCTATATATAGTCTGGCTGTCTCATCTGGCTGTTATTTGCAGCCAAATAACCGCATTACTCTACTTTCCAAGGTCACTTTAATTAGATCATCTAGTGTTAGGCAGCTTGTGGCTCACGCCTGTGTAACATTTTAGGGCCGTCGTCCCTGTAGGGATACTGACTCACTCCCCGCAGCTCTGTGGCCTCCGATGTGCTCGTCTGCTTCCATCTCCCCCTGTGAAGTGTGCACACCGTACAGGCTCCCCGATAATGTGCTTAGGACAAGCGCGTACTCTTGCCTTCCTCTTAAAAGGGCAGGCATGCCATTTTCCAGAAGTGCTTCAAAACCTATAACTGAAAGGCTCAAAGTATTTAAGGCACCCTCCCATTAGGGGAGGTGCCTGCACAGCGCCTTAGTCAGTATACCAGTCTGCTTGTCCTGGTATCCCTTTGTCTGTCACCCGTACCAGTGTCCGTTTTCCCATACCTATCTGTCCCTGCTGTGCCTACGATACCTGTCTGCCTCAGTTATCCTGACTGTACCTACAGTACCTATGCCTCACTCAGTCACTGCCGCGGAAGTGGTACCTGGCATCCGCCTTGCGGGAGGCACTTAGTTATGCCTCTCCCACTGAATGGCAAGCCTGGGACCCCCCTGTGGTTCAGTGGGTTCACTAACAACACTCGCTGCCCTTACACCGTCCATAACCGTTACACACATCCCCTGAAGAAGCCTCAGAAACGGTGAAACATTTTGGAGGAACTTTGTGCTTCAGATTCAATAAAAACAGACAGTGTACAGGGCATGAATCAATAATGTAAATGGGATTAATGATTGTAGGTCACTTTCTCATAAAATAAATAAAAAGCCATTGAAGCATTCTTCATATCAACAGCTGTGAATGATCCATATTTGTGCAGTTTCAAATATTGTATCAAAAAGGTACAACTTTTTGGATAATTAAATATCTATTTGCCGGGTTTAAGACAAGTTGCACTTTTCACTCCAGCGGGGAAGGTTTTTGTAGAAACCGGCGAAACATCTGTAGACAAATGTTTTATTCAGTAGCAGGTTGATAAAGTTGGTGCAAATAACAGCAACAAAACGACTCCAAAAAACCCTATTGTGATGAGTCTCTAGTATAAAAAGTTTGCAAAAATGTGTTGGAATTCTTGATCAAAAGGTGCAAAAATTTGGCATTTTAAAATGCGCCAGATTTATTTATGGCATGACCTGGACCAAAATATTGGTGTAAAGCAATCCAGCCACGGGGCAGCGACACAATGTGTTAGTTCCTGCACACAGCGCGCCCCTGTGATACATTTGGCGCAGATCCTGCCCCTCTCATCTAATTTACTGTCTGAATTTAGAAGATTATTAATGATTCCCTTGCACAGTGATGCCGGTGAGATGCTCTGCGGCCGACCGCTGATTTGTCGCCTCATTTACACTGAAGGTCTCTGCGTCTGCAACATCTGCAGTGATAAAAAAAAAATCCTGCGTCCATCGCCTCCCCAGTCCCAGCCGCAGCGAGCGAGCGAGCGAGCACCGGTGCCGGCTGTGACCAGACTGCAGGATTCACTGTAGATCCTCCGCAGAAATCCCACCGCACACACCACAATACACCAGTATCCAGGATGGCCTTCATCCCGCAGACCGCCGGCTGCATGCTGAAGTCCGTGAAAGTGCTGATCCCCATAACATTCAGGAGGAAGAAGAGTAAGTTCCCATCTCTGATCTCTTCTCAGAGGCTTCACTTCATCATCTGGGACATAGACATTTACTAGGGACATTATACAGATGTAGCAGAGTTGGAGTTGTCAGATGCAGTAAAGCTAGGGTTGTCAGATAGGTTTGATCTGAAGTGGGATGTCAGAGGTAACAGGGCTATCAGAGGAGGAGAGCTGAGGTTGTCAGATATAGCAGAGCTGATATTGCTCTCTGCGGATGAGCTGAGGTTGTCAGATATAGCAGAGCTGATATTGCTCTCTGTGGATGAGCTGAGGTTGTTAGATATAGCAGAGCTGATATTGCTCTCTGCGGATGAGCTGAGGTTATCAGATGTAGCAGAGCTGAGGTTACTGTGTGCAGATGAGCTGAGGTTGTCAGATGTAGCAGAGCTGAGGTTACTCTGTGCGGATGAGCTGAGGTTGTCAGATGTAGCAGAGCTGAGGTTACTCTGTGTGGATGAGCTGAGGTTGTCAGATGTAGCAGACCTGAGGTTACTCTGTGCAGATGAGCTGAGGTTGTCAGATGTAGCAGAGCTGAGGTTACTCTGTGCAGATGAGCTGAGGTTGTCAGATGTAGCAGAGCTGAGGGTACTCTGTGCGGATGAGCTGAGGTTGTCAGATGTAGCAGAGCTGAGGTTACTCTGTGTGGATGAGCTGAGGTTGTCAGATGTATCAGAGCTGAGGTTACTCTGTGCTGATCAGCTGAGGTTGTCAGATGTAGCAGAGCTGAGGTTACTCTGTGCAGATGAGCTGAGGGTGTCAGATGTAGCAGAGCTGAGGTTACTCTGTGCAGATGAGCTGAGGTTGTCAGATGTAGCAGAGCTGAGGTTACTCTGTGCAGATGAGCTGAGGTTGTCAGATGTAGCAGAGCTGAGGGTACTCTGTGCGGATGAGCTGAGGTTGTCAGATGTAGCAGAGCTGAGGTTACTCTGTGCAGATGAGCTGAGGTTGTCAGATGTAGCAGAGCTGAGGTTACTCTGTGCAGATGAGCTGAGGTTGTCAGATGTAGCAGAGCTGAGGGTACTCTGTGCGGATGAGCTGAGGTTGTCAGATGTAGCAGAGCTGAGGTTACTCTGTGTAGATGAGCTGAGGTTGTCAGATGTATCAGAGCTGAGATTACTATGCGGATGAGCTGAGGTTGTCAGATGTAGCAGAGCTCAGGTTACTCTGTGCGGATGAGCTGAGGTTGTCAGGTGTAGCAGAGCTCAGGTTACTCTGTGCGGATGAGCTGAGGTTGTCAGATGTAGCAGAGCTGAGGTTACTCTGTGCGGATGAGCAGAGGTTGTCAGATGTAGCAGAGCTGAGGTTACTCTGTGCTGATCAGCTGAGGTTGTCAGATGTAGCAGAGCTGAGGGTACTCTGTGCGGATGAGCTGAGGTTGTCAGATGTAGCAGAGCTGAGGTTACTCTGTGCGGATGAGCTGAGGTTGTCAGATGTAGCAGAGCTGAGGGTACTCTGTGCGGATGAGCTGAGGTTGTCAGATGTATCAGAGCTGAGGTTACTGTGCGGATGAGTTGAGGTTGTCAGATGTAGCAGAGCTGAGGTTACTGTGCGGATGAGCTGAGGTTGTCAGATGTAGCAGAGCTGAGGTTACTCTGTGCGGATGAGCTGAGGTTGTCAGATGTATCAGAGCTGAGGTTACTGTGCGGATGAGTTGAGGTTGTCAGATGTAGCAGAGCTCAGGTTACTCTGTGCGGATGAGCTGAGGTTGTCAGATGTAGCAGAGCTCAGGTTACTCTGTGCGGATGAGCTGAGGTTGTCAGATGTAGCAGAGCTCAGGTTACTCTGTGCGGATGAGCTGAGGTTGTCAGATGTAGCAGAGCTGAGGGTACTCTGTGCGGATGAGCTGAGGTTGTCAGATATAGCAGAGCTGAGGGTACTCTGTGCGGATGAGCTGAGGTTGTCAGATGTAGCAGAGCTGAGGTTACTCTGTGTGGATGAGCTGAGGTTGTCAGATGTATCAGAGCTGAGGTTACTGTGCGGATGAGTTGAGGTTGTCAGATGTAGCAGAGCTGAGGGTACTCTGTGCGGATGAGTTGAGGTTGTCAGATGTAGCAGAGCTCAGGTTACTCTGTGCGGATGAGCTGAGGTTGTCAGATGTAGCAGAGCTCAGGTTACTCTGTGCGGATGAGCTGAGGTTGTCAGATGTAGCAGAGCTCAGGTTACTCTGTGCGGATGAGCTGAGGTTGTCAGATGTAGCAGAGCTGAGGTTACTCTGTGCAGATGAGCTGAGGTTGTCAGATGTAGCAGAGCTGAGATTACTCTGTGCGGATGAGCTGAGGTTGTCAGATGTAGCAGAGCTGAGGTTACTCTGTGCAGATGAGCTGAGGTTGTCAGATGTAGCAGAGCTGAGGTTACTCTGTGCAGATGAGCTGAGGTTGTCAGATGTAGCAGAGCTGAGGTTACTCTGTGCAGATGAGCTGAGGTTGTCAGATGTAGCAGAGCTGAGGTTACTCTGTGCTGATCAGCTGAGGTTGTCAGATATAGCAGCAATAAGGTAGATGTAGCAAAGCTGTGGTTACTCAATATGGATGAGCTGAGGTTGTCAGATGTAGCAGAGCTGAGGTTACTCAATATGGATGAGCTGAGGTTGTCAGATATATCAGTCTGGAGTTTGTCAGGTAGAGCAAAGGTGAGTTTGTCAGAAGTAGGTGAGCGAAGGTTATCATATGCGTCCGAGCTAAGGTTGTCAGATCTAGCAGCAATAAGGTAGTCAGATGTAGCAGAGCTGAGGTTACCATATGTAGATGAGCTGAGGATTTCATATATAAAAATGCTGAGACTGTGCGATAGAGAAACCTTTGTTAGTAGCATTTAGTTTGTCAGTAGTAACAGAGTTGAAGTTGTCAGATGTAACAAAGATGAGGTTGTCAGGAATAAGAGCCGAATTTGTCAGATATTCCTTAACTGCGAAAGTCAAATGTGGGTAAATTTACTTTTTCAGAAGTTACAATGAGTTTGCGGAGTGCAGAAGAGGTGATGATAGCAGATGTATCAGACAGAGGGTGTCAGACAGCGCAGAGCTGAGGTTGTCAGATGTAATGATACAATGGTGTCAGACAGCGCAGAGCTGAGGTTGTCAGATGTAATGATACAATGGTGTCAGACAGCGCAGAGCTGAGGTTGTCAGATGTATCAGACAGAGGGTGTCAGACAGCGCAGAGCTGAGGTTGTCAGATGTATCAGACAGAGGGTGTCAGACAGCGCAGAGCTGAGGTTGTCAGATGTATCAGACAGAGGGTGTCAGACAGCGCAGAGCAGAGGTTGTCAGATGTAATGATACAATGGTGTCAGACAGCGCAGAGCTGAGGTTGTCAGATGTAATGATACAATGGTGTCAGACAGCGCAGAGCTGAGGTTGTCAGATGTATCAGACAGAGGGTGTCAGACAGCGCAGAGCTGAGGTTGTCAGATGTAATGATACAATGGTGTCAAGTGGAAATAAGCTTGTTATATCTGGCGGAGCCGAGGTCGTTACATGTAGTATATATTAGTACAGGTCAGGTGTTTATCCTGCTCGGCTGAAGGTGTGAGATGTAGCAGAGCTCAGACTGTCACCTGCAATCACCCCATAATGCAGACCAAATCTCATGTTGTTATTAAGGTGGCCACAAACCATAGATAGCGGCCGGAGGAGCTACAAAGATGTCCTTTGGTGATCATTTAATAGCCTGTTTAGACTAAAATACCACGCTATGCATGCGCATAGGACAATCTCAGCAGCACATGTTCTCGGCAGCACATGCTTTTGGCAACACATGCTCTCTGCAGCACATATTCTTGACAGTACATGTTCTCAGTAGCACATATTCTCAGCAGCATATGTTCTCAGTAGCACAAGCTCTCTGCAGCACATATTCTCAGCAGCACATGTTCTCAGCAGCACATATTCTTGGCAGCACATGTTCTCGGCAGCACATGTCCTCGGCAGCACATGTTCTCGGCAGCACATGTCCTCGGCAGCACATGTTCTCGGCAGCACATGCTCTCTGCAGCACATATTTTCAGCAGCACATGCTCTCTGCAGCACATATTTTCAGCAGCACATGTTCTCAGCAGCACATGTTCTCAGCAGCACATATTCTTGGCAGCACATGTTCTCAGCAGCACATATTCTTGGCAGCACATGTTCTCGGCAGCACATGTCCTCGGCAGCACATGTTCTCGGCAGCACATGCTCTCTGCAGCACATATTTTCAGCAGCACATGTTCTCAGCAGCACATGTTCTCGGCAGTACATGTTCTTAGTAGCACGTTCTCGGCAGCACATGTTCTCGGCAGTACATGTTCTTGGTAGCACATTCTCAGCAGCACATGTTATCGGCAGTACATGTTCTCGGCACTACATGTTCTTGGTAGCTCATGTTCTCGGCAGCACATGTTTTTGGTAGCTCATGTTCTCAGCAGCACATGTTCTCGGCAGCAGATGATCTCTTCAGCACATGTTCTCAGCAACATGTTCTCGGCAGCACATGCTCTTTCCAGCACATGTCCTCAGCACCACATGCTCTCTGCAGCACATGTTCTCAGCAGCACATGTACTTGGTAGCTCATGTTCTCGGCAGCACATGTTTTTGGTAGCTCATGTTCTCAGCAGCACATGTTCTCGGCAGCAGATGATCTCTTCAGCAAATGTTCTCAGCAACACGTTCTCGGCAGCACATGGTCTTTCCAGCACATGTCCTCGGCAGCACATGCTCTCGTCAGCACATGTTTTCGGCAGCACATGCTTTTTCCAGCACATGTCCTCGGCAGCACATGCTCTCTGCAGCACATGTCCTCTGCAGCACATGCTGTTTAAATAGGACAATGTGCTGAAGCAAATGAATCCCTTCTATACAACCAGTAGAAGGAATTGATTTACTGCACATTGAAATTCTGCTCCACAGCTCAGGATTCGCTGCAGATTTTCTCCGCAGTGTGTGCATCAGATTTTGGTAAAATGCACCCACAATGCTGCTCCTGTAATGAGCCGCAGAATTTTTTTATATATAATAACTTACCCCCTGGGTTCACTACAGGACGTTATCACTATCATATAACTGCACAATACAGATGTAGCATAACTTAGGATGTCACATGTAGCAGAGCTGAGACTGTCACATGTAGCAGAGCTGAGACTGTCACATGTAGCAGAGCTGAGACGGTCACATGTAGCAGAGCTGAGACGGTCACATGTAGCAGAGCTGAGACTGTCACATGTAGCAGAGCTGAGACTGTCACATGTAGCAGAGCTGAGACTGTCACATGTAGCAGAGCTGAGACGGTCACATGTAGCAGAGCTGAGACTGTCACATGTAGCAGAGCTGAGACTGTCACATGTAGCAGAGCTGAGACTGTCACATGTAGCAGAGCTGAGACTGTCACATGTAGCAGAGCTGAGACGGTCACATGTAGCAGAGCTGAGACTGTCACATGTAGCAGAGCTGAGACTGTCACATGTAGCAGAGCTGAGACTGTCACATGTAGCAGAGCTGAGACTGTCACATGTAGCAGAGCTGAGACGGTCACATGTAGCAGAGCTGAGACTGTCACATGTAACAGAGCTGAGACTGTCAGATGTAGCAGAGCTGAGACTGTCAGATGTAGCAGAGCTGAGACTGTCACATGTAGCAGAGCTGAGACTGTCACATGTAGCAGAGCTGAGACGGTCACATGTAGCAGAGCTGAGACTGTCACATGTAGCAGAGCTGAGACGGTCACATGTAGCAGAGCTGAGACGGTCACATGTAGCAGAGCTGAGACTGTCACATGTAGCAGAGCTGAGACTGTCACATGTAGCAGAGCTGAGACGGTCACATGTAGCAGAGCTGAGACTGTCAGATGTAGCAGAGCTGAGACTGTCAGATGTAGCAGAGCTGAGACTATCACATGTAGCAGAGCTGAGACTGTCACATGTAGCAGAGCTGAGACGGTCACATGTAGCAGAGCTGAGACTGTCACATGTAGCAGAGCTGAGACGGTCACATGTAGCAGAGCTGAGACGGTCACATGTAGCAGAGCTGAGACGGTCACATGTAGCAGAGCTGAGACTGTCACATGTAGCAGAGCTGAGACTGTCACATGTAGCAGAGCTGAGACTGTCACATGTAGCAGAGCTGAGACGATCACATGTAGCAGAGCTGAGACGGTCACATGTAGCAGAGCTGAGACGGTCACGTAGCAGAGTTGAGACTGTGACATGTAGCAGAGCTGAGACTGTCACATGTAGGAGAGTTGAGACTGTCACATGTAGCAGAGCTGAGACGGTCACATGTAGCAGAGCTGAGACGGTCACATGTAGCAGAGTTGAGACTGTCACATGTAGCAGAGCTGAGACGGTCACATGTAGCAGAGCTGAGACGGTCACATGTAGCAGAGCTGAGACGGTCACATGTAGCAGAGCTGAGACGGTCACATGTAGCAGAGCTGAGACGGTCACATGTAGCAGAGCTGAGACTGTCACATGTAGCAGAGCTGAGACTGTCACATGTAGCAGAGCTGAGACGGTCACATGTAGCAGAGCTGAGACGGTCACATGTAGCAGAGCTGAGACGGTCACGTAGCAGAGTTGAGACTGTGACATGTAGCAGAGCTGAGACTGTCACATGTAGCAGAGTTGAGACTGTCACATGTAGCAGAGCTGAGACGGTCACATGTAGCAGAGCTGAGACGGTCACATGTAGCAGAGTTGAGACTGTCACATGTAGCAGAGCTGAGACGGTCACATGTAGCAGAGCTGAGACGGTCACATGTAGCAGAGCTGAGACGGTCACATGTAGCAGAGCTGAGACGGTCACATGTAGCAGAGCTGAGACGGTCACATGTAGCAGAGCTGAGACTGTCACATGTAGCAGAGCTGAGACTGTCACATGTAGCAGAGCTGAGACGGTCACATGTAGCAGAGCTGAGACGGTCACATGTAGCAGAGCTGAGACGGTCACGTAGCAGAGTTGAGACTGTGACATGTAGCAGAGCTGAGACTGTCACATGTAGCAGAGTTGAGACTGTCACATGTAGCAGAGCTGAGACGGTCACATGTAGCAGAGCTGAGACGGTCACATGTAGCAGAGTTGAGACTGTCACATGTAGCAGAGCTGAGACGGTCACATGTAGCAGAGCTGAGACGGTCACATGTAGCAGAGCTGAGACGGTCACATGTAGCAGAGCTGAGACGGTCACATGTAGCAGAGCTGAGACGGTCACATGTAGCAGAGCTGAGACTGTCACATGTAGCAGAGCTGAGACGGTCACATGTAGCAGAGCTGAGACGGTCACATGTAGCAGAGCTGAGACGGTCACATGTAGCAGAGCTGAGACTGTCACATGTAGCAGAGCTGAGAAGGTCACATGTAGCAGAGCTGAGACTGTCACATGTAGCAGAGCTGAGACGGTCACATGTAGCAGAGCTGAGACGGTCACATGTAGCAGAGCTGAGACGGTCACATGTAGCAGAGCTGAGACGGTCACATGTAGCAGAGCTGAGACTGTCACATGTAGCAGAGCTCAGACGGTCACATGTAGCAGAGCTGAGACGGTCACATGTAGCAGAGCTGAGACGGTCACATGTAGCAGAGCTGAGACTGTCACATGTAGCAGAGCTGAGAAGGTCACATGTAGCAGAGCTGAGACGGTCACATGTAGCAGAGCTGAGACGGTCACATGTAGCAGAGCTGAGACGGTCACATGTAGCAGAGCTGAGACGGTCACATGTAGCAGAGCTGAGAAGGTCACATGTAGCAGAGCTGAGACGGTCACATGTAGCAGAGCTGAGACGGTCACATGTAGCAGAGCTGAGACGGTCACATGTAGCAGAGCTGAGACGGTCACATGTAGCAGAGCTGAGAAGGTCACATGTAGCAGAGGGCAAATAGCTGAATCCAGGCAAAAAATAGGTGCTTAGAAAGAGAGACCTAAAATATAACTTTTATTTCACGTGCTTAGTAAAAAGTGAACCTAGGCTCACTAGAGGTGAGTAAAAACAAACCACAGACATATTAAAATCCTGTTAAACACAGGGACAGAAGAAACAGACCAATTAGTTCTTGGCCCTTAGTGATAGGGTACGGCAAATGTTGGCCTCAAAACTGAGTTGAGGATGCTACCAAAAAGAACCCCCCACCACGGTATTGTTAACAATTGTACTGAAACACAGCCCTACTCATTCATACAGCTGAATATGATAACAGCATAAGGGCATGTGTCACAGATATCAAGGGTATATGTTAACAATTACACTGAAACACAGCTCTCCCCATTCATGAGGCTGAGTTTGATAACAGCATAAGGGCATGTGTCACAGGTATCAAAAGAGTGGACCACAGGGAGTCATATTAAGTTGTCCCATAAGGGAACGATCTTACCCGGTCCAGCTGATATAAAAGAAGGGCGACATATGGGAGGACCAATAAAACGGCTTATCCAGGGGGGCTGTCCACCAGCTCATCAGATCCCACAATAATGCCAGAGGGTCACTTCCATGCTAGGGCAGATACTCACTCCCAACGCGTTTCATGGAGAACAATCATCAGGGGAGTCAAGTGAGTTAAATCATATATGGCCCATACCATCCTATGTGGCCATTTTATTATGCCCGAAGAGATTCTAAATAGAAACAAAGTTCAAAATAAGCCCTCATATACATAGACAAGAATAGAGGCCCATTTTCTTTGCC
Organism: Anomaloglossus baeobatrachus; assembly: GCF_048569485.1. Taxonomy (NCBI): domain Eukaryota; kingdom Metazoa; phylum Chordata; class Amphibia; order Anura; family Aromobatidae; genus Anomaloglossus; species Anomaloglossus baeobatrachus. The sequence goes on along the minus strand of NC_134357.1, from coordinate 29,980,043 downwards.
CCACAATTCATATACTCACCGCACTCTTGAGTGCGTCAGTCATAGGCCCCTTCAAAAGTGCCGCGCTCCGTCTCCGGAAGCGGGCTCCTTCTTATAGGGAGGCGCATGCGCAATAGCATCGTTCTGGCCGATGACGCGCGTTCCCAGCAGACACTGGGACCGGAAACACGCGTCATCGGCTGCCGCATCGCAACAAGGCGGGCGCGGCCTCACCAGGTAACGTCATATCCTGGTGGGTGACGCCTGCTGGGAAGCACAAACCAGAGCATGGAGCGCGCTGCCATAGCAACGCACAGCAACGCACAGCAGCTCCGGCTCTGCCTGCAGAACATCAATATAAAAGAAACCATGTTTGTTAGTTAATACATGGTGGGTACAAGTAGCTTATGACAGCAGCATTTATATCATAGTATTGGTACAGTATAGACCCGTCCACATAAGCCCTGTTGATATTAGTATAGAAAAGATTATTACCCACAGGGAAGAGCCACATTTTAACCGAGCAGTGTTACAAGTATTAGGGCCCGGGGCATCTATTAAGAAAAATTACTGGAAAAATACGCATTATGTCCATATGTCAAGACTGGCCTGTGTATATTCCCTCCCCCCCCCCCCTCCCCCCCCCCCTGTCTGTATGCCCTCGTGTATAACTTATAGCTTGTTATGCTCCGCTCTTGTTCCCGCTGGTCGTTCCTCACTTAAGAAATATCTAATCTGCAATTATGTCACTGGTATATCTACATGGTTGTTTCAATGACTGCCACTCTGTGATTGTGACATATGGACATAATGCGTATTTTTCCAGTAATTTTTCTTAATAGATGCCCCGGGCCCTAATACTTGTAACACTGCTCGGTTAAAATGTGGCTCTTCCCTGTGGGTAATAATCTTTTCTATACTAATATCAACAGGGCTTATGTGGACGGGTCTATACTGTACCAATACTATGATATAAATGCTGCTGTCATAAGCTACTTGTACCCACCATGTATTAACTAACAAACATGGTTTCTTTTATATTGATGTTCTGCAGGCAGAGCCGGAGCTGCTGTGCGTTGCTGTGCGTTGCTATGGCAGCGCGCTCCATGCTCTGGTTTGTGCTTCCCAGCAGGCGTCACCCACCAGGATATGACGTTACCTGGTGAGGCCGCGCCCGCCTTGTTGCGATGCGGCAGCCGATGACGCGTGTTTCCGGTCCCAGTGTCTGCTGGGAACGCGCGTCATCGGCCGGAACGATGCTATTGCGCATGCACCTCCCTATAAGAAGGAGCCCGCTTCCGGAGACGGAGCGCGGCACTTTTGAAGGGGCCTATGACTGACGCACTCAAGAGTGCGGTGAGTATATGAATTGTGGGGCAAAGAAAATGGGCCTCTATTCTTGTCTATGTATATGAGGGCTTATTTTGAACTTTGTTTCTATTTAGAATCTCTTCGGGCATAATAAAATGGCCATATAGGATGGTATGGGCCATATATGATTTAACTCACTTGACTCCCCTGATGATTGTTCTCCATGAAACGCGTTGGGAGTGAGTATCTGCCCTAGCATGGAAGTGACCCTCTGGCATTATTGTGGGATCTGATGAGCTGGTGGACAGCCCCCCTGGATAAGCCGTTTTATTGGTCCTCCCATATGTCGCCCTTCTTTTATATCAGCTGGACCGGGTAAGATCGTTCCCTTATGGGACAACTTAATATGACTCCCTGTGGTCCACTCTTTTGATACCTGTGACACATGCCCTTATGCTGTTATCAAACTCAGCCTCATGAATGGGGAGAGCTGTGTTTCAGTGTAATTGTTAACATATACCCTTGATATCTGTGACACATGCCCTTATGCTGTTATCATATTCAGCTGTATGAATGAGTAGGGCTGTGTTTCAGTACAATTGTTAACAATACCGTGGTGGGGGGTTCTTTTTGGTAGCATCCTCAACTCAGTTTTGAGGCCAACATTTGCCGTACCCTATCACTAAGGGCCAAGAACTAATTGGTCTGTTTCTTCTGTCCCTGTGTTTAACAGGATTTTAATATGTCTGTGGTTTGTTTTTACTCACCTCTAGTGAGCCTAGGTTCACTTTTTACTAAGCACGTGAAATAAAAGTTATATTTTAGGTCTCTCTTTCTAAGCACCTATTTTTTGCCTGGATTCAGCTATTTGCCTAGGTTGATACTGTGGATCCTTTGGGTATTTTGCTATTGATATCACATGTAGCAGAGCTGAGACGGTCAGAACCACCGAGCTGTGATTATGTAAACTCCACCACAATATCACAATGTTGTTGTCTCTTGCATAAAATTATTGATTCGTTAATTATAACAGCACAAACAAGGTTATGTTGTAATTAACAATAATTACCTATATTGACACATTTTTTGTGACCCTTTTATGTAAAATGAAACCTGCAGTCAGAGGCTTATAATATTACAGGACATTAGAAGCTGATATTATTAGTCACACATATAGATGTAAAAGTCCGCAGACGTGCTGATAACAGAGAACAATTGCTGAGCAAATACTTCCGGTTTAATGTCAAGATGGTATCTTCTATTCTGATGTGATAACATTATTGCAAATCACTTTATTACACTAGGAGTAGCTGTCGGGGCATGCTGAGAGTTGTAGTTCTACCGGTTGTAGATCAATATTTCGCAGTATTGTATTCTGTGTCCAGTATTTGTGCAGGAAGCCCCTCCCCCGAGGAACTGTGCTTTAGGGGGGAGATTTGTCAAAAGCTTTATGGAAAAGGTGTGGAGGGGAAAACAAACACCAGGTCCTTCATTATGGGGGGTTAATTCTTCGCTTTGGGTTTTTTTCCGCTGATTCCTTGGACTATGTATTCTAGTAAATTCCGATGCGCAATGTGAACAACGACTTACTAATATCACAATATTACACATGCTGCTTTTTTAGATATTCTAGTATGTTGCATTTCTACATTTGCATGTCCTTCACCTAGCAAGCGGACCTACAAAATCTGAAACAAATTAGTCAGAGCCCTGACCCTGGCTCTGACAGCTCTCTGTATCTTCTCTCAGTAATACAGGTATCAGCAAGTAGAAGGTTTCCCAAATCCTGGATGATCCTCAGAAGAGAGGTTAACCAGATAACTGGTGGGTCATCAGGTAGAAGGTTATTCCAAATATCAGTGGGTCCTCAGAAGAGAGGTTAACCAGATAACTGGTGGGTCATCAGGTAGAAGGGTTCTCCAAATAACCAATGGGTCCTCAGAGGAGGGGTTAGAAAGATAACTGGTGGGTTATCATATAGAAGGGTTTTCCAAATACCAGATGGTCTGCAGAGGAGGGTTTAATCAGGTAACTGGTGGGTCATCAGATAGAAGGGTAGTCCAAATAACCTCAGAGAAGGAGGTTAACCAGATACCTGTTGGTTTATCATGTAGAAGGGTTTTCCAAATAACCAGTGGGTCCTCAGAGGAGGGGTTAATCAGATAATCGGTGGGACATCATGTAGAAGGGTTCTCCAAATAACAAGTAGGTCCACAGAGGAGGGATCAATCGGATATCTGGTGGGTTATCATGAAGAAAGGTTTTGCAAATAACCAGAGGGTCCTCAGAGGAGGGATTAACCAGATAACTGATGGGTCATCATGTAGAAGGGTTTTCCAAATAACCAGTGGGTCCTCAGAGGAGGGATTAACCAGATAACAGGTGGGACATTATGTAGAAGGGTTTTCCAAATACCAATGAGTCCTCAGAAGAAGGGTTAACTACATAACTGGTGGGTCATCATGTAGAAGGGTTTTCCAAACACTGGATGGTCCTCAGAGGAGGGTTAACCGGATAACTGATGGGTCATTATGCAGAAGGGTATTCCAAATGCCAAAAGGTGCTCAGAGGAGAGGTTAACCACATAACTGGTGGGTTATCATGTAAAAGGGTTTTCAAAATAACCAGTGGGTGCTCAGAGGAGGGATTAATGGGATAACTGCTGGGACTTCATGTAGAAGGGTTTTCCAAATAACAAGTGGGTACTCAGAGGAGGGATTAACCAGATAACGGATGGGACATCATGTAGAAGAGTTTTCCAAATACCAATGGGTCCTCAGAAGAAGGGTTAACTACATAACTGGTAGGTCATCATGTAAAAGGGTTTTCCAAATACTTGATGGTCCTCAGAGGAGGGTTAACCGGATAACTGATGGGTTATTATGCAGAAGGGTATTCCAAATAGCAATAGGTCCTCAGAGGAGAGGTTAACCACATAACTGGTGGGTTATCATGTAAAAGGGTTTTCCAAATAACAAGTGGGTCCTCAGAGGAGGGGTAACTAGATAAATGATGGGTTATCATGTAGAAGGGTTTTGCTAATAACCAGAGGCTTCTCAGAGCAGGGATTAACCAGATAACTAGTGGGACGTCATATAGAAGAGTTTTACAAATACCAATGGGTCCTCAGAAGAAGGGTTAACTACATAACTGGTGGTTCATCACGTAGAAGGGTTTTCCAAACACTGGATGGTCCTCAGAGGAGGAGTTAGCTAGATAACTGCAGTGTCCTCACAAGGATTTTCAAAATACCACTGGATCCTCACAGGAGGGGTTAACTAAATAACTAGCGAATCCTCACGTAGAAGAGGTTCTGTGCAAATAACCAGTGGGTCCTCAGGTCGAGGTTGAGTTATTCGTTTAGCCAATGGTTCCTAAGTTAGTTTGGTGGTTGTCTGGATCACTGGTGGGCCCTCGCTTGTAGGAGGACATGTCCTGATAACCATTGGGTGTAAAGTTGGAGGCGGCGTTGTTAAAAAAACGGAGGATTTTCACCTAAAAAACAGTGTGTGTTTTTTTGTTTTTTTATAACTAGGTTTCCTCTCTGCCTAACCCTTTTAATTAACGTGAGTTTTGCAGATTCCACCTCCTATTAGGAAACAATGTAAAATATGATTAAGTATTTTATCTATTTTTAATAATAATAATAATAATAATAATAATAATAATAATAATTATTATTATTATTATTATTATTATTATTATTATACATAGATAAAATACTTAATCTATGTTTAATAATAATAATTATTATTATTATACATAGATAAAATACTTAATCTATTTTAATAATAATAATAATAATAATAATAATTATTATTATTATTATTATTATTATTGTTATTTTTATTATTATTATTAATAATAAAATAGATTAAGTATTTTATCTATGTATAATATTATTATTATTATTATTATATATTTTGATCTGAATTAAGAATTATATGAGCTGAAAAAAAATCCAATTAAAAATCTAATTAAAAATCTGAAAAATAATTGAAAAAATATTTAATTTTATTTGAAAAAGCCCGGACAGCAAATGTGACCTTTCACCTGTGTAATGATCCTGTATTCTGTGCGGATGGCCCGTATCCTATGTTGATGTTGCATGATAATGTGTGATCTCTATGTATCAATATGGATAGAACTGTGTAATAGAAGACAACATGCAATTTATTAATCCGTGCTCCATGTCTTTTCCGGTGTCACGTTCTCTCCTCTGTGCGTTTCGTCCTCCGATTCCTATTTTATGTCTTTCTGCGTGTCCTGACTATTCCGTACTGTTATTTTCCTGCCATTATCTCATTATCTTTCCCAAGAGCTATAAAGCTAACATTTTAGATTTTGGAATACAATATTTTAAGACAAATGTTAAAATACCCCTCCCCCCAAAAAAAAGTATAATGCTCATTATGAATGGTTCATTTTTAAAAATATGCAGAGAAAGTGAATCCATACATTAAGGGTAATTTTTTGGGTTAATATATTTTTTTGCTTGATTCCCCTGCACAGACACAATTATTCTGGCAGCCACCACTAGAGGGAGCTCAGTGCATACCGATTTATTATTGAGGTCAATGGATACATTGTATGCAGCAATTTTACCAGCTCCCTCTAGTGGTGGCTGCATGGAAACACAATGTTAGCATTCAGCTCTATGCAGGGGATTTGGAGCTCTGTATCAAGAAAACAAAGCTTCAATAGCTATTATTATTATTTATTATTATAGCACCATTTATTCCATGGCGCTTTACAAGTGAAAGAGGGTATACGTACAACAATCATTAACAGTACAAAACAGACTGGTACAGGAGGAGAGAGGACCCTGCCTGTGAGGGCTCACAGCTATAAATATATATGTAAAAAATAATTAGTACAAAAATTTAGTTGTAATTAAATTACATTATAATAGTGAGACCAGATGAATTTCACTTCAAAGTGGTTTATGTGAAAGAAAGTTGGTGGACAGGGGCTCCTCGACTGGCCCTCTGACTATGGGAGCTATAGCTATCTCTGATCTCAGAGTTACGTTTGAAGGTGAGGATGTCTGAGCCCCCTACCCAACCCTCCTCCTGACCAGCCCTGATCTTATACCCCTCCCCCCAACTCCAGGGGAACACCGGGGACAGGATTGATTATGCCAACAAATATAGACAAACAGGGGAACCAAAACAACACTCGACACACACAAACACAGATGTATAAGACAATAAGACCTTAGGAGGAAAATAAGAGCAGGGAGGAAACAAGACAGAGGGAGATCTTCACAACAACTCTACACACAAAGTAATACCATCGCCAGCAGGACTGGGATACAACAGCACACAGACCAAAACAGAAATAAACTATAGAAAATGCCTTAACACAGTACGTATGGGAAAAAAAAAGTATAAATCAGGAATTTTTGTAAATATAATTGTCAATGGAATCCTGCCTATATAGTGTCCAGCAATAGAGTAAAGTCAGTAAGTCATCACACCCCACTTATTACAGTCATTTTTGGAAGACCCTTAATAATAATAAATAATAAAAGTGCAGCTGAAAAAATAGAAGAAAAGAAGCAGTGACCCCTGAGTTCTGCAGTTCGGCCGCATGAAACTTTAATATATAAAATCAAACTTATGTTTGGACTTATAATGAAAAGAAAATTAGAACAGTAACAGATAAGACAGGTGATAAAAACATAATAAAGCAAGAAAATCGTTATGAACCCAGGACCAGGGACTTCATAGTGAGTCCATCAATCTTAATCTCATTATAAATCCATAGTTTGCTCCCCCTAGTGGTAGTCTGCAGAAATGTATACAACAACAAAGGACTCCACAACCTAACGCTCTGTGCACATGTTGAAGATGTGCATATTTTTCTACACGATAAATGAGAGTTGGAAGGAAAAAAAATCAATTATTTATATTGCCCCTATGTACAAGAATATAACTGCTATAATACTGACCCTATGTACAAGAATATAACTACTATAATACTGCCCCTATATACAAGAATATAACTACTATAATACTGCCCCCTATGTACAAGAATATAACTACTATAATGCTGCCCCCTATGTACAAGAATATAACTGCTATAATACTGCCTCTATGTACAAGAATATAACTGCTATAATACTGCCTCTATGTACAAGAATATAACTGCTATAATACTGCCCCTATGTACAAGAATATAACTACTATAATGCTGCCCCCTATGTACAAGAATATAACTACTATAATACTGCCTCTATGTACAAGAATATAACTGCTATAATACTGCCCCTATGTACAAGAATATAACTACTATAATACTGCTCCTATGTACAAGAATATAACTACTATAATACTGCCCCCTATGTACAAGAATATAACTACTATAATACTGCCCCTATGTACAAGAATATAACTGCTATAATACTGCCCCTATGTACAAGAATATAACTACTATAATACTGCCCCCTATGTACAAGAATATAACTACTATAATACTGCCACTATGTACAAGAATATAACTACTATAATACTGACCCTATGTACAAGAATATAACTACTATAATACTGACCCTATGTACAAGAATATAACTGCTATCATACTGCCCCTATGTACAAGAATATAACTACTATAATACTGCCCCTATGTTCAAAAATATAACTACTATAATACTGCTCCTATGTACAAGAATATAACTACAATAATACTGCCCCCTATGTACAAGAATATAACCACTATAATACTGCCCCCTATGTACAAGAATATAACCACTATAATACTGCCCCCTATGTACAAGAATATAACTACTATAATACTGCCCCCTATGTACAAGAATATAACTACTATAATACTGCCCCCTATGTACAAGAATATAACTACTATAATACTGCCCCCTATGTACAAGAATATAACTACTATAATACTGCCCCCTATGTACAAGAATATAACTACTATAATACTGCCCCCTATGTACAAGAATATAACTACTATAATACTGCCCCCTATGTACAAGAATATAACTACAATAATACTGCCCCATATGTACAAGAATATAACTACTATAATACTGCCCCCTATGTACAAGAATATAACTACTATAATACTTCCCCTATGTACAAGAATATAACTACTATAATACTGCCCCCTATGTACAAGAATATATCTACTATAATACTGCTCCCTATGTACAAGAATATAACCACTATAATACTGCCCCCTATGTACAAGAATATAACCACTATAATACTGCCCCCTATGTACAAGAATATAACTACTATAATACTGCCCCCTATGTACAAGAATATAACTACTATAATACTGCCCCCTATGTACAAGAATATAACTACTATAATACTGCCCCATATGTACAAGAATATATCTACTATAATACTGCCCCCTATGTACAAGAATATAACTACTATAATACTGCTCCCTATGTACAAGAATATAACTACTATAATACTGCCCCTATGTACAAGAATATAACTACTATAATACTGCTCCCTATGTACAAGAATATAACTACTATAATAATGCTCCTATGGACCGTGATAATGTTCATATCTGGCAGGAGATTCCCCCTAATTCCAGAACAGCGTCACTATTTGCCAGTAATAAATATTTCCGTACATAGGTGACAATGTAAACCTACCGTTATAATGCTTGTACAGAGCTTCAGACCATTTCCTTGCTGTGTATTTGTACGTCTGATCGCAGCTATCACCAGACACGACATTGGGGATGAGCTCATTGTTTTTGTGAATATTTTTCACAAAAATGTCTAAAAATAAAAGCGTTTTGATATTGAAAGTAACAACAAAACTTGCAGGCGCCATAACTAGTTATACACCGCTACAGGCAAGAAGAACATAGGATGCTCGGATGCATCGTGTGAACTCTGATGAGGAAGTAATAAATAAGTAAGAATACAATATATAATATAATGCAATATATAATACATAAAAGGAAGGAGCAAAGCCGAGGATCAGGTGCTGCCCCCAAGAGCTGACACTTCATGAATAAGGCAGTACAGGGGGATCGTTAGGAGGCGATGACTCACAAATGGAGATCACTGCAGTCAGCCTGAGCTTGGATTAGATCCTCACCGCCCATTAGAGGGAGGGCGACAGTCTTGGTTGGACCCCTTCTCACGAAGCCCCCTATACCCAGAGTTGTCCTATGACACACATTGTCACTCAGGAGCCAGATGAGGATAAATCCCGGTACTGATGACTACTCTATTCTTTTTGCACTGTTTGCCCCCGTGAGACCATGTTTGGGCAAAATTAGGTCACATCCTTCCATGCATTATAATAACAGTTTGTCATGAATATATAATAGTAGTGGAAAACCCCTTTAAATTGGATTACCCCTTTAATAGTAACTACTGATGAGCGGGCACTACCATGCTCAGGTTTTCTGTACTCGTAACTAGTGATGAGCGGGCACTACCATGCTCTGGTGCTCAGTACTCGTAACTAGTGATGAGCGGGCACTACCATGCTCTGGTGCTCAGTACTGGTAACTAGTGATGAGCGGGCACTACCATGCTCTGGTGCTCAGTACTCGTAACTAGTGATGAGTGGGCACTACCATGCTCAGGTGCTCTGTACTCGTAACTAGTGATGAGTGGGCACTACCATGCTCAGGTGCTCAGTACTGGTAACTAGTGATGAGCGGGCACTACCATGCTCTGGTGCTCAGTACTCGTAACTAGTGATGAGCGGGCACTACCATGCTCTGGTGCTCAGTACTCGTAACTAGTGATGAGCGGGCACTACCATGCTCTGGTGCTCAGTACTGGTAACTAGTGATGAGCGGGCACTACCATGCTCTGGTGCTCAGTACTCGTAACTAGTGATGAGTGGGCACTACCATGCTCAGGTGCTCTGTACTCGTAACTAGTGATGAGCGGGCACTACCATGCTCGGGTACTCTGTACTCGTAACTAGTGATGAGTGAGCACTACCATGCTCTGGTGCTCAGTACTCGTAACTAGTGATGAGTGGGCACTACCATGCTCAGGTGCTCAGTACTGGTAACTAATGATGAGCGGGCACTACCATGCTCAGGTGCTCAGTACTGGTAACTAGTGATGAGCGGGCACTACTATGCTCAGGTGCTCAGTACTGGTAACTAGTGATAAGCAGGCACTACCATGCTCAGGTGCTCAGTACTCGTAACTAGTGATGAGCGGGCACTACCATGCTCGGGTGCTCAGTACTGGTAACTAATGATGAGCGGGCACTACCATGCTCGGGTGCTCAGTACTCGTAACTAGTGATAAGCGGGCACTACCATGCTCGGGTGCTCAGTACTGGTAACTAGTGATGAGCGGGCACTACCATGCTCAGGTGCTCAGTACTGGTAACTAGTGATGAGCGGGCACTACCATGCTCAGGTGCTCAATACTCGTAACTAGTGATGAGCGGGCACTACCATGCTCGGGTGCTCAGTACTCGTAACTAGTGATGAGTGAGCACTACCATGCTCAGGTGCTCGGATGGACGCAACTCAAGCATGGTAGTGCCCGCTCAGCACTAGTTACGAGTACTGAGCACCTGAGCATGGTAGTGCCCGCTCATCACTAGTTACGAGTACTGAGCACCTGAGCATGGTAGTGCCCGCTCATCACTAGTTACCAGTACTGAGCACCCTAGCATGGTAGTGCCCGCTCATCACTAGTTACGAGTACTGAGCATCTGAGCATGGTAGTGCCCGCTCATCACTAGTTACGAGTACTGAGCATCTGAGCATGGTAGTGCCCGCTCATCACTAGTTACGAGTACTGAGCATCTGAGCATGGTAGTGCCCGCTCATCACTAGTTACGAGTACTGAGCACCCAAGCATGGTAGTGCCCGCTCATCACTAGTTACGAGTACTGAGCACCCGAGCATGGTAGTGCCCGCTCATCACTAGTTACGAGTACTGAGCACCCGAGCATGGTAGTGCCCGCTCATCACTAGTTACGAGTACTGAGCACCCGAGCATGGTAGTGCTCGCTCATCACTAGTTACGAGTACTGAGCACCCGAGCATGGTAGTGCCCGCTCATCACTAGTTACGAGTACTGAGCACCCGAGCATGGTAGTGCCCGCTCATCACTAGTTACGAGTACTGAGCACCCGAGCATGGTAGTGCTCGCTCATCACTAGTTACGAGTACTGAGCACCCGAGCATGGTAGTGCTCGCTCATTACTAGTTACGAGTACTGAGCACCCGAGCATGGTAGTGCTCGCTCATCACTAGTTACGAGTACTGAGCACCCGAGCATGGTAGTGCCCGCTCATCACTAGTTACGAGTACTGAGCATCTGAGCATGGTAGTGCCCGCTCATCACTAGTTACGAGCACTGAGCACCCGAGCATGGTAGTGCTCACTCATCACTAGTTACGAGTACTGAGCACCCGAGCATGGTAGTGCCCACTCATCACTAGTTACCAGTACTGAGCACCTGAGCATGGTAGTGCCCACTCATCACTAGTTACCAGTACTGAGCACCCGAGCATGGTAGTGCCCTCTCATCACTAGTTACGAGTACTGAGCACCCGAGCATGGAAGTGCCCACTCATCACTAGTTACCAGTACTGAGCACCCGAGCATGGTAGTGCCCGCTCATCACTAGTTACCAGTACAGAGCACCTGAGCATGGTAGTGCCCGCTCATCACTAGTTACCAGTACTGAGCACCCGAGCATGGTAGTGCCCGCTCATCACTAGTTACCAGTACTGAGCACCCGAGCATGGTAGTGCCCGCTCATCACTAGTTACCAGTACTGAGCACCCGAGCATGGTAGTGCCCGCTCATCACTAGTTACCAGTACTGAGCACCCGAGCATGGTAGTGCCCGCTCATCACTAGTTACCAGTACTGAGCACCCGAGCATGGTAGTGCCCGCTCATCACTAGTTACACGTACCGAGCACCCGAGCATGGTAGTGCCCGCTCATCACTAGTTACCAGTACTGAGCACTCTCTTTTCATACTACGTTTAACCACCTGTAGTGTTTGGAAACCTTGAAGACATTAAAAAAGTAGCATGTTCATTTTTTGGGTGGCTTTGAGGTGGATTTGGGCAATATAGGGAAAGTACTGGGAAAGAACATGATGTTTCAGGAGAGAGACCGTCAGTGTTGTACTGAAGCAGTTTCACTCAGAAAAACTCGGAGGCAAAAAAAAAGACATCTAGTGTGCCGGAAAAAAAGACATCTAGTGTGCCGGAAAAAAAGACATCTAGTGTGCCGGAAAAAAAGACATCTAGTGTGCCGGAAAAAAAGACATCTAGTGTGCCGGAAAAAAAGACATCTAGTGTGCCGGAAAAAAAGACATCTAGTGTGCCGGAAAAAAAGACATCTAGTGTGCCGGAAAAAAAGACATGTAGTGTGCCATCCCATCAGGGTTATGTTTCCAGAGGAGAAACTGAGCAGGACTTCCAAGTTTTTAAGGAGTTTTTCAGGAAAGTTTTGGAGATTTTCTGCTCAATGTTTCTGCTCCAAAAACTCTGAAACCTCAGTGCGCCCATAGCCTTACCCTTCAGAGCTTTGGGAGGATTTACCCGGCTGGTGCATCGTTGTGAAGCGCTTTACAATTGAGTTGATGTTACAAGGTCGGAGAGTTTATGTTTCTACGATTGGATGTTTTGCCGGTGGACCCTGATCTGACATTGGGTGGTCCAAGGCAAACACATCCACAAATGGATTGGGACTATTCTGATGTCCTCACTGTGAGCACATAACCCCTTGTTGTGTTTCGTGCCTTCTAACCCTATGAATGTCTCCTCTTGCTTCTTCTTGCCTAATGAGTCAATGGCTTCCCACCACCATTGCTGCTCCGTCCGCTCTTTCCCTTTGTCGTCTGCCTCTGTCGTCTGCCTCTCCTAAGTCACCGTCTGTCCCTGTATTAATAAATTGCATGTTGGACTGGATTTGCTGCTGACCACTTTGCTTGTTTGCCTCCAATTCTCACATTTTTTATTATTTTAGTCTTCGAGAACGTTGAAGAGGAACACAACGCAACTTGTCATGAGCGCCGGCTGTCCACACCTTTCATTAGATCCCCAATGCCTCTCCGGCGCGGAGAAACCAGACATATCTGGGCCACGTACATGGAATAAATCGGAATTTTTTTATGTAACAGGTCATTGTTTATTCAATATTTAGAAAGTAATAGGACAGGTCTAAAAATACCGTGACCGGGGATCACCGGGGTCTACGGAGAGAAGACACCACACGCAGAATATCACCGGAGCTCATTCTCTTCTTCCCCGGTAACAGTTTATTTTTGAGATTCTGTAGGGAAATCATTTTTTTTTTTCTCCTCGTGGCCATTCGAGAAGCTCAGAAAGTAGAAGCCCCTGTGGAAGGAACGTAGAGAGAATTCTCTGCTCGTAGCCGCTAATTGCCAGGGAACGCCGCCATTCACGTCTCCTCCAGATCCGCTTTGAGGATAATTCTACCACGAAAGTATAGGAAGGATGGAAGAAGAGGAATTGCTAGAATGCAGAGACATCATGTTGATGTTTTCCAAAAATAAACCTAATTTTAGAGACTTTTTGATGCTTCCGAAATACACGTGAAGCTGGAGAAAGTTGAGTTGACCCAGAAATGTGCTGCCTCTTTCCTGCAAAAGTAGACAAGGCTGAGTTCACATGTCCAGTAATCAACCGTTAGAACGGATCCGTCAGAAAAAGTTTTGCAAACACTACTTTTTTGTCCCCTTCACAACCAGTGATGTATTCGTGCTTCATAGGTCGTGTCCCTCCGGATACCGCGGGCTCCGGCGGCAATACCGCAGTAATTTCCGCACATGTCTGCTGAGCTGATTGTAAAAAAACTGTGGATATAAAAAGCGCATATAGGGTCTTACCAGGATAACAAAAGTAAGGGTTAATGAAAACCACTCACCTGGTGTGGTTGTGTGACACACAACCATTATTAAAGCATGTATCAGCTGCTGCAGTTTCCACGTGCCAAAGGTAGAAGCAAGAAAAAACAGGGATAAAAGGTGGAAAAATGTCCGCACTGCTGTGCCAATAAAGAGTTCATTCTAAATAAGAGCAATGCAGGGTGGTTTATTCTACGCGTTTCGGAGATAACCCCTCTCCTTCATCAGGAAATCCACCATGCAGGGTGGTTTATTCTACGCGTTTCGGAGATAACCCCTCTCCTTCATCAGGAAATCCACCATGCAGGGTGGTTTATTCTACGCGTTTCGGAGATAACCCCTCTCCTTCATCAGGAAATCCACCAAAAATGTTTTTGGTGGATTTCCTGATGAAGGAGAGGGGTTATCTCCAAAACGCGTAGAATAAACCACCCTGCATTGCTCTTATTTGGAACTAACTCTTTATTGGCACAGCAGCGCGGCAATTTTTCCACCTTCTATCCTTGTTTTTTCTTGCTGAGCTGATTAGCAGACATGTGCGGCTAACAGGCGCAGGTGGATCAGTGATCCACCCGAGCCTGTTAACTCCTTAGATCTCGCTGACAGTACAATTTAAAGCTTTGCGCCGGAGTCACACCATTCCCTGTCACCATTGGCATCCCCGAGATGTGATTAGGGGTCACCAATGTGTAAAGAAAACAACAAAGCAAACTAAAAGAGAAGAGATGCACAGCCTGAAGATAATAATATTAATAGTATTAGTAATAATAATAGTAATAATACTAATAGTGCTGGAGGGTGCTATAATACCAAGCAAAATATAGAAACAAAGAAACAACAAAGCACTCGGTATATAATAATAGCACTCACTCAAAGAATAAAATTACATAATATCTATTTGTGAAATGTATTAAAATGAACCCATGAGGACATTAATATATTTCAAAAATAAAAATTATGTAATTTTATTCTTTGAGTGAGTGCTATTATTATATACCGAGCGCTTTGTTGTTTCTTTGCGTCTATATTTTGCTTTTTATTATAGCACCCTCCAGCACTATTAGTATTATTATCTGCAGGCTGTTCCTGCCTTCTCTTTTGTTTTATAATTCTGGGGCACCAATGTGTTACCATGACAGCGTGAGATCAGATGATGACCGCTGACACTGCCATGACTCACTTCATGTTAGTGCCGACGGAGTGCCGTCACTCACAGGAACGCTGCATTTCTGCTGATCAGAGCGATGCTGCTCTAATCAGCAGAAATGAAGAAGCGATCGAACAGTGCAGTGACTAGTAAATCAATAAAAAAGGGTTAAAAATATGAAAAAATTTAAAAGTTCAAATCACCCCCCTTTTTTCAAATTGAAAATAAAACAATTAAAAAAATACACATATTTGGTATTGCCGCGTTCAAAAATGCCTGATCTATCAAATATAAAATCAATTGATCTGATTTGGTCGCCACAACATTCCATTAAAATACAATAACAGGAGATTAAAGCATCACAACTACCCAAGAATGGTAGAATGAAAAACGTCAGCTCATGACGCAAAAAATAAGCCGTCACTGAGCCCCAGATCCCGAAAAATGAAAACGTAACGGGTCTCTGAATATGGAGAAAAAAGCGCAATTCCTTTTTATTTGCAAAGTTCTGAATTTTTTTCAGCACTCAGATAAAAGTAAAGCTATACATGTTTGGTTTCTACAAACCCGTACCGACGTGAGGCATCACATCGATACGTCAGTTTTACCATATAGTGAGCACAGTAAATGAAAAAAAAAAATGTTTCACTTTTTTCACAATTTCTCCACATTTGGATTTTTTTCCCGTTTTCCCGTACCTATATGGTAAAATAACAGAGAAAAAGGAGCCAGCACGATCTGAGAGTGGCATGCATCTTATAAAAAGTGCAAATTCATAGATTTATTCCAACTGTACTATAATAAAAAAAATGAGATTTTTTAACAAATAATGGATCAATTCTTTGAGCCACCCCTGCCAACATCACGGGGAGGCTAAAAGAATTGATCAATTATTTGAGCCACCCCTGCCAACATCACGGGGTGGCTAAAAGAATTGAACAATTATTTGAGCCACCCCTGCCAACATCACGGGGTGGCTAAAAGAATTGATCAATTATTTGAGCCACCCCTGCCAACATCACGGGGTGGCTAAAAGAATTGATCAATTATTTGAGCCACCCCTGCCAACATCACGGGGTGGCTAAAAGAATTGAACAATTATTTGAGCCACCCCTGCCAACATCACGGGGTGGCTAAAAGAATTGATCAATTATTTGAGCCACCCCTGCCAACATCACAGGGTGACTAAAAGAATTGAACAATTATTTGAGCCACCCCTGCCAACATCACGGGGTGGCTAAAAGAATTGATCAATTATTTTCTAAAAATCTCTTTTTTTTTATTATAGTTCAGTGGGAATACATCTGTGAATTTGCACTATATGGTAAAATGAATGGTGCCATTCAAAAGTACAACTCGTCCCGTAAAAAATAAGGCCTCATATGGCAATATTAACAGAAAAATAAAAGAGTTATGGTTCTTGGAAGAAAAAGAACAAAAAGAGGAAAATGAAAAACGGAAAATCGCCCGGGCGTGAAGGGGATAAATAACTGATTTCTGCCGGATGCGGGGGTTTTTTTTAACACTGGAGCCTATGGAGAACGGATTTGTTAACAGATTGCTATTTATCTTCCATTTGAAATGGATCCTGTAAAAAAAAAATGGATCCGTTAAAAAACAAAGAATAACAGAGGCTGAGATAGCAATGAGATAATGGATCTGTTCTCCATAGACTCCAATGTTAAAAAAAAAACCCGGAACCTGCAGAAATGACTTATTAAACAATAGACAGAAAAGTTGTGTTTGCAGAACTTTTTTGGCAACGGATCTCTGCAGGATCCTTTCTGACGGATGATTAGTGGACATGTGGCCTCAGCCTTAAAGGGATTATCCTAGTTAGAGCATCTCTTTCCATACAAGCTATTAATTGTGGTTGGAGATTAGTACATTTACCAAAATTTGTATCAGACAGATTCGCTAAAATCATCTGTCAGATTCCATTCAGTAAAAATAGAAAGTATCTGAATTGCCAGAAAAAAAATATATTTCTCTCCAGCCCCCAATGTATAATAAACGGAGGGCATAGAATGGGTTATACTCAGTTTTCCAAACTCCTCACTTGCCTCCTTCTGCTGCTACGCCGGCACCTCAGCTCCCCAATCCTCCATGAGGGTCTTCGGTTCTTCTGGCAATGAAGCTCAAGGCAACAACATAGGTCTTTGATGTCGATGACTTGTGTTTCCCCCATTGTGACGTTGTTGGCCCCGGTGGGGGAAGACCCTCACTGAGGGCCAAGGAGGCCGTTGCAGGGGTGGAGGTGGTGTAAGGAGTGAAGGCCAAGTTACACCCTGTAAACAGGGTCACCAACTTGACTCTTTATTTTTTCAGAACAACTTATGAAAAAATCACCGAGAGAGAATATGTTGTACGATAAATAATTCTGATATGGAGACATCAGGTGCATTCACTGTGATGAGGATTACAGTCACAATAACCTGCATAAGTTTCTTCAACTTCAAAACAATCACAGACGCCTTAAAAAAAAAATTATGGATGGGGCAAAAAATGCCTTATTTTTCCGGATTTTCCGGGAATTTCTGGGCAGTTTGCAACCCAGACCCTAAGGGCGGCTTTGCACGTTGCGACATTGCACGTGCGATGTCGATGGGGTCAAATCGAAAGTGACGCACATCCGGCGTCGCAGTCGATATCGCAACGTGCAAATCCTTTTTGATACGATGAACGAGCGCAAAAGCGTCGTTATCGTATCATCGCTGCAGCCTCCGACATTTACATAATGCCGGTGCAGCGACAGGTGCGATGTTGTTCCTCGCTCCTGCGGCAGCACACATCGCTGTGTGTGAAGCCGCAGGAGCGAGGAACTTCACCTTACCTGCCGCCGGCTGCAATGAGAAGGACGTAGGTGGGCGGGATGTTTACATCCTGCTCATCTCCGCCCCTCCACTTCAATTGGACGCCTGCCGTGTGACGTCGCTGTGACGCCGCACGACCCGCCCCCTTAGGAAGGAGGCGGGTCGCCGGCCAGAGGGACGTCGCACGGCAGGTATGTGCGTGTGAAACTGCCGTAGCGATAATAATCGCTACGGCAGCTTTCACTAGATATTGCACGTGCGACGGGGGCGGGACTATCGCTGCAGCATCGGTAACACATTGTTACCGATGTCGCAGCGTGCAAAGCCCGCCTAAGTCTCAAGCTCCGATGGAAGCCTGAACCAATGTTGAAAAGAAACAAAAAAGAGAAGTACTGGTTCCGGTTGGGGCGACGCGGTGGCTTTGGGTGCGGCACGATCCGCGCGGTCAAAGCCCGTTGTGTGACGCATCATAGCACAAGTGATTGGGTTCACGTTGTTACCAGCATGTTGCCAAAAGTCCAAACAAGTTGGATATTTTGTAACTTGCTTGCTGCTTTCTTGTTTTTTTGCAGATGGTAATCCGACCCCATCCACCTGCATTTTGCAGCAAGGTACCGTAGAGTAATCTTTATCCTTGTGACTTGTGTTTATGCCAACATCATCATATAGCTTCGATATAAGGATAGCCGAAGGAGTCTTAAGCGGGCTTTACATGCTGTGATCTAGCTAGTGAGATCGCAAGCGATCGTACCCGCCCCTGTGTACCCGCCCCTGTCGGTTGTATGACATGGGCAAATCGCTGCCCGTGCCGCACAACCTCGCCCTGTCACACGCACTTACCTGCCCTGCAACGTCGCTCTGGCCGGTGATCCACCTCCTTTCTAAGGGGGCAATTCGTGCGGCGCCACAGCGACGTCACACAGCAGTCGGCCAATAGAAGCAGAGGGGAGGAGATGAGCGGCCAGAACATCCCGCCCACCTCCTTCCTTCCGCATTGCTGGTGGAGGCAGGTAAGGAGATGTTCGTCGCTCCTGCGGTGTCACACACAGCAATGTGTGGTGCCGCAGGAACGAGGAACAACATCGCTAAAAAGCAGAAAACGATTTTTTGTTTCAGGACGACCTCTCCGCGGCAAACGATTTTGACCGCTTTTGCGATCGTTTAAGGTCGCTCATAAGTGTCACACGCTGCGATATCGTTAATGACGCCGGATGTGCGTCACAAACACCGTGACCCCGACGATAATTCATTAACGATATCGCAGCGTGTAAAGCCCGCTTTAGGATTTCACAGCCGCCATTCCCCTGTACAGGACACCAAATAATGCAAAGTCAAGGCAAGGTGGAGCGGAGGGGACCCCACTGTCTGACATCCTGACGCCCCATTAAGGCCCTTTATTGTTCCCCCGCTATAAACTCTTACATCCAAAACCAAAACAGATGACGTCCTTCAGCCATGACAAGTTGTTTTGTGTTTATTTATGGTCCATGTTTCCTTTACATTTGTTTCTTGTGTTTCCGGCATGATTCGCAGAATGTCAATGTCAATCCTGCATGTGTAAAGCATGACAGATACTTGTAAATAAATCCACGCTGATTCCATGTAGAAGAAAATGAAGGTTTGGAAGATAAATTGAAGCAGAAGAAATATCGTGAATCTCCGTCTCTGCAATGCGGCAACTTTCTAATACATTCATCACTTCTATGGTTTTTTTGCATATGGTAAATTTTTTCTACCTATTTTGGGTCTGCGTGTTATCTTATCCGTCCTACTTTTTTTTTTTTAGTTTTTGCGTGCTTTCTTGTTTTGTTTTTTTTCTTTTTATACCAGGTCATTGACTTACACAAGTTCAACGCCTTTGTTTTTTTTTTTTCCTTTTGCGCATTTTTACATTCTGGAAACTAAAAAATGATATGAAAAGGCAAATTGGTTGTAGTGGGTATGAGATCTGTTTATTCCATGGATCTCCAATCAGGACGAGCTCACTGACAGATTCTTAGGGGTACTTTGCACGCTGTGATATCGCTAGCCGATGCTTGCGATGCCGAGCGCGATAGTCCCCGCCCCCATCGCACATGCGATATCTTGTGATAGCTGCCGTAGTGAATATTATCGCTACGGCAGCTTCACACACACTTACCTGCCCTGAGACGTCACTCTGGCCGGCGACCCGCCTCCTTCCTAAGGAGGGTGGGTCGTGCGGTGTCACAGCGACGTCACACGGCAGGCGGCCAATAGAAGCAGAGGGGCGGAGATGAGCGGGACGTAAACATCCCGCCCACCTCCTTCCTTCCGCATAGCCGGTGGAGGCAGGTGAGGAGATGTTCCTCGTTCCTG
Source organism: Anomaloglossus baeobatrachus (assembly GCF_048569485.1). Classification (NCBI taxonomy): domain Eukaryota; kingdom Metazoa; phylum Chordata; class Amphibia; order Anura; family Aromobatidae; genus Anomaloglossus; species Anomaloglossus baeobatrachus. The sequence goes on along the minus strand of NC_134357.1, from coordinate 29,959,594 downwards.
CGGCTTCACACACAGCGATGTGCGCTGCCGCAGGAACGAGGAACTACATCGTACTGTCGCTGCTGCAAAATTATGGAAATGTCGGACCCTACACCGATGATACGATAACGACGCTTTTGCGCTCGTTAATCGTATGTAAAAGGATTCACATACTGCGATGTCGACAGCGACGCCGGATGTGCGTCACTTTCGATTTGACCCCGACGATATCGCACCTGCGATGTCGTAGTGTGCAAAGTGCCCCTTAGGGGTACTTTGCACGTTGCGATATCGCACCTGCGATATCGTCGGGGTCAAATCGAAAGTGACGCACATCCGGCGCCGGTAACGACGTCACAACGTGTAAAGCCTAGATGCGCCGATAAACGATCGCAAAAGCGTCGTAAATCGGTGATCTGTGTAGCGTCGGTCATTTTCATAATATCGCACCAATAGGAGGTATGATGTTGTTCCTTGTTCCTGCGGCAGCGCACATCGCTGTGTATGAAGCCGCAGGAGCGAGGAACATCTCCTTACCTGCCTCCACCGGCTATGCGGAAGGAAGGAGGTGGGCGGGATGTTTACGTCCCACTCATCTCCGCCCCACCGCTTCTATTGGCCGGCTGCCATGTGATGTCATGTGATGCCGCACGGCCCGCCCCCTTAGGAAGGAGGCGGGTCGCCGGCCAGAGCGACGTCGCAGGGCAGGTAAGTGCGTGTGAAGCTGCCGTAGCGATAATGTTCGCTACGGCAGCTATCACAAGATATCGCATGTGCGACGGGGGCGGGGACTATCGCGCTCGGCATCGATAGCATCGGCTAGCGATGTCGGAACGTGCAAAGTACCCCTTAATTAACTAATTCTGCAGCCCGCAATGTGCAGGAAACATCTACTGTATTCTATTCATTGGAAAGATCTATAAAGAGATCCATCAACAGCAGCAAACGGAAGGAAACAAGTGTAATGAAGATAAATTACCAAGCTGCTGGATTGGAGAGACGCGGAGACACATATAGAAATACGTGGACACAGCTTTCACACGGAATTGTTCTTTAATGTTCTGGATTATCTAATAAAGAGTCTTTGAAAGAAAAAAAAAAACCCACTACATAAGAAATCATCAAATTATTTGGAAATATCAAAATTGTTCCTTTTTGAATTGTTATACAGGATGTGTACAGCGATTAATATTCTGAAAGACAGTCCAGTAAGCGTCCTTTAATCCGGCACAGATGTCATGTTTCCAGATATTCTGGATTATCGGACAGCTGAAGAAGAGAATGGTACAAAAAAGTCCTTGTAACTAACAATATCGGGTATTCCCAACACTGAGAGTTATCACCTTTTTCTGATCAGTGGGGTCCGATTGCTGGGGCCGGCTCCAGGTCTATATGGATCCTTGGGTGACACCGTCCCAACGGCTGACTCTTCGCTTTCGGTCTTTCCTCCTCTCTATCCAAGAGCCAGAACTTTTTTTCTTTTTTCTATCTGTACAGCTGTATCAGGGATTGTTGTTGGGTTTTTTGTGGTATGAGCTGTAGATTTTTCTTACCATTTTAGGGTCTTTCTGTTCAATTTGTATTCCATTTGTCTGGGAGGTGAAGTGAACAAAAAGTTGGAAGTTGGAGTGGTGTTTTTCTAGATTTGGCTATCTTAGGAGGATCTGTTTGTGCAGGTAACTATTACTGTGCAGAATTATTAGGCAACTTAATAAAAACCAAATATATTCCCATCTCACTTGTTTATTGTCACCAGGTAAACCAATATAACTGCACAAAATTTAGAAATAAACATTTCTGACATGCAAAAACAAAACCCAAAAAAATGAGTGACCAATATCGCCCCCTTTCTTTCTGATGACTCTCAGCAGCCGACCATCCATAGATCCTGTCATTGCTTGATCTGTTTACGATCAACATTGCATGCAGCAGCCACCACAGCCTCCAGACACTGTTCCCAGAGGTGGACTGTTTTCCCTCCCTGTAGATCTCCCATTTTATGAGGGACCACAGGTTCTCTATGGGGTTCAGATCAGGTGAACAAGGGGGCCATGTCATTATTTTTTCATCTTTTAGCCCTTTACTGGCCAGCCACGCTGTGGAGTAGATGGATGCATGTGATGGAGCATTGTCCTGCATGAAAATCATGTTTTTCTTGAACGATACCGACTTCTTCCTTTATCACTGCTTGAAGAAGTTGTCTTCCAGAACCTGGCAGTAGGTCTGGGAGTTGAGCTTCACTCCATCCTCAACCTGAAAAGGTCCCATAAGTTGATCTTTGATGATCCCAGCCCATACCAGTGCCCACCTCCACCTTGCTGGCGTCTGAGTCGGAGTGGAGCTCTCTGCCCTTTACTGATCCAGCCTCTGGCCCATCCATCTGCCCATCAAGAGTCACTCTCATTTCATCAGTCCATAAAACCTTTGATAAATCAGTCTTAAGATATTTCTTGGCCCAGTCTTGACATTTTATCTTATGTTTCTTGTTCAGAGGTGGTGGTTTTTCCGTCTTTCTTACCTTGGCCATGTCTCTGAGTATGGCACACCTTGTGCTTTTTGATACTCCAGTAATGTCGCAGCTCTGAAATATGGATAAACTGGTGGCAAATGGCATCTTGGCAGCTTCACGCTTGATTTTCCTAAATTCATGGGCAGTTATTTTGCGCCTTTTTTTGCCCAGCACGCTTCTTGCGACCCTGTTGGCTATTTGCCATGTAACGCTTGATTGTTCGGTGATCACGCTTCAAACGTTTGGCAATTTCACGACTGCTGCGTCCCTCTGCAAGACATCGCACAATTTTGGACTTTTCAGAGCCCGTCATATCTCTCTTCTGACCCATTTTGCCAAAGGAAAGGAAGTTGCCTAATAATTAAGCACCCCTTATATAGGGTGTTGATGTCATTACACCGCACCCCTCCTCATTACAGAGACGCACATCACCTGATTTACTTAATTGGTAGTTGGCTCTCAGCCTATACAGCCTGGAGTAGGACGACATGTATAAAAAGCATCATGTGAGCACAATACTCATTTGCCTAATAATTCTGCACACAGTGTGTGTGTGCGTATATATATATATCCAGAGAAAGATTTTTTTATTCCAGTGTTTTTTTATCCATGTTATATTAATAGGGAAAATTAATACAAGCATAATTCTAAATGGGAAAAAATGGAATAAGCCTCTCTGTGTGTATAGGTATATACAGTATATATCTCCTTTTTCTATCGCCCCACGAACAGTGAATGAAGGGGTCACATTCACAGCCGCCGCTTGTTTCCTATGAGGTTTTTTAGAGCCCCGTTCTTGGGATCATTCGGGGGTCTCAGTGGTTGGAACCCACCAATCAGAAAGGATCCTGTGGATCGGTGATAACTTTCCAGAGTGGGAATAACCCTTTACAATCCGCTGTTACACTGTGTGAATTTCAAGAGGTCAATCAGAAATCAGACTCTTTAGACCTTTCATTAGATAATCCTGCGCATGCCTTGTATCTGTTACCTCCTCTCCTTGTGTCTGCTCCCTGCGCCGTGTCTGCTCCCTGCGCTGTGTCTGCTCCCTGCGCTGTCTGCTCCCTGCGCTGTGTCTGCTCCCTGCGCCGTGTCTGCTCCCTGCTCTGTCTGCTCCCTGCGCCGTGTCTGCTCCCTGCGCCGTGTCTGCTCCCTGCTCTGTCTGCTCCCTGCGCTGTGTCTGCTCCCTGCTCTGTCTGCTCCCTGCGCCGTGTCTGCTCCCTGCTCTGTCTGCTCCCTGCGCTGTGTCTGCTCCCTGCTCTGTCTGCTCCCTGCGCCGTGTCTGCTCCCTGCTCTGTCTGCTCCCTGCGCCGTGTCTGCTCCCTGCTCTGTCTGCTCCCTGCGCCGTTTCTGCTCCCTGCGCCGTGTCTGCTCCCTGCGCCGTGTCTGCTCCCTGCGCCATTTCTGCTCCCTGCGCCGTTTCTGCTCCCTGCTCTGTCTGCTCCCTGCGCTGTGTCTGCTCCCTGTGCTGTGTCTGCTCCCTGCGCTGTGTCTGCTCCCTGCGCTGTGTCTGCTCCCTGCGCTGTGTCTGCTCCCTGCGCTGTGTCTGCTCCCTGCGCTCTTTGTCCGCTCTTTACATCCTGTGCTGTGTCTGCTCCCTGCGCTGTGTCTGCTCCCTGCGCTGTGTCTGCTCCCTGCGTTCTTTGTACGCTCTTTACATCCTGTGCTGTGTCTGCTCCCTGCGCTGTGTCTGCTCCCTGCGCTGTGTCTGCTCCCTGCGTTCTTTGTCCGCTCTTTACATCCTGTGCTGTGTCTGCTCCCTGCGCTGTGTCTGCTCCCTGCGCTGTGTCTGCTCCCTGCGCTGTGTCTGCTCCCTGCGCTGTGTCTGCCCCCTGCGCTCTTTGTCCGCTCTTTACATCCTGCGCTGAGTGATTTCCTCATTTAACAATTTGCTTTGTTCTGGTGAATTTCAGGGAATGTTCCCAACCAAAATAAAAAAGCTTTTAAGCAACGAATCCTCAAATTGTTACCCTGCTGCGGTCCTACGGACACCCCCTCAGTCAGTGAAAGCAAGTGACAACTTTCTCATTTATTTTGTGTGTTTGTGACTTGTGTTACATGATGCAGGAGACGTGCGAGAAATTTACCAAACTGTGTCCTAAAGGGAAATATCTATGATATTCATTTCTGTGAATCTTCCTACAGTGCTCACTGCTGCCCCCTACTGAGGACAAAGAGGGGAAGGGAAAGTCACATTGTTCTCACCACGTCTGGTGATACATAAAAGGGTCTTATGTAGAGAAAGATAAATGGATAAATAGAGGGATAGATAGATAGAGGGATAGATAGATAGATAGAGGGATAGATAGATAGAGGGATAGATAGATAGATAGATAGATAGAGGGATAGATAGATAGAGGGATAGATAGATAGAGGGATAGATAGATAGATAGAGGGATAGAGAGATAGATAGATAGATAGAGGGATAGATAGATAGAGGTATAGATAGATAGAGGGATAGATAGATAGATAGATAGATAGATAGATAGATAGAGGGATAGATAGATAGATAGATAGATAGATAGATAGATAGATAGATAGATAGAGGGATAGATAGATAGATAGATAGAGAGATAGATAGAGGGATAGATAGATAGATAGAGGGATAGATAGATAGATAGATAGATAGATAGAGGGATAGATAGATGGATAGATAGAGGGATAGATAGATAGAGGGATAGATAGATAGATAGATAGAGGGATAGATAGATAGATAGATAGAGGGATAGATAGATAGAGGGATAGATAGATAGATAGATAGATAGAGGGATAGATAGATAGATAGAGGGATAGATAGATAGATAGATAGATAGAGGGATAGATAGAGGGATAGATAGATAGAGGGATAGATAGAGGGATAGATAGATAGATAGATAGATAGAGGGATAGATAGAGGGATAGATAGATAGATAGATAGATAGATAGATAGATAGAGGGATAGATAGATAGATAGAGGGATAGATAGATAGATAGATAGATAGATAGAGGGATAGATAGATAGATAGATAGATAGAGGGATAGATAGAGGGATAGATAGATATAGATGGATAGATAATAGATAGAGGGATAGATAGATAGATAGATAGATAGGGGGATAGATAGATAGAGGGATAGATAGATAGAGGGATAGATAGATAGATAGATAGAGGGATAGATAGATAGATAAATAGATAGATATAGATGGATAGATAGATAGATAAATAGATAGATAGAGGGATAGATAGATAGATAAATAGATAGATAGATAGAAAGAGGGATAGATAGATAGATAGAGGGATAGATAGAGGGATAGATAGATAGATAGAGGGATAGATAGATAGATAGATAGATAGATAATAGATAGAGTTCTGACGTTTTTACATTTTTTGGATGTACAGTGTTGCTTTCTTTTCTTCATAGATATATAGACTCATTGATTTTAGGTTTCTCCTCCATCCCCTTGCTCCCAGTGTATAACTATCATGATGTGACTGCAGGATATTGAGGGACAGGGGGCTCCTAGGAGATAATAGGCTATCCCTAACCTGAGGGTTACTCCTAGGGGTGGAGATGCTAGAGTTCTATGCCTTACTATACTCTTGACCAGATCTAATCTGTACCCCTACCACCACCTTGCCCCAGGGAAAGAAAGGGCAGGAGTGTGATGGTAACACAGATTAAGATAGACAAGGGAAAAACAAAACTCAGACACACTGGAAACTCACAGTAATAGACTAAGGAGAAAAGCAAGAGCAGGAAGGCAGCAACAAAAAGACAACTAATGTTATCACCACCTAACCAGACCAGTATAGTTAAGCTATAGCTGGAATTAATGGAATAGTTAAGCCAGCAAATATAGGAGGGGTGTGAATGTGACTGGCTCCCCACAGCATGTAATCAAAGAGACTAACAAGAAGCCCAGCAGAGATTAAGTATTGCTAGCCTGCCTAAGCTTATGGGTCAACGCCTGTGTATCCCTGTGCTGGTCACAGAATTCAAAGAAGTTAGCAGGCAGAGGCCCAGAATCTGTAGTTTCCACAAATCTTGATGCTGCCATGACAGTTAGCGATGCCTGTAAAAATCTCCTTGAGAGAACGTCCGGCCTCTCACCCACGTGTATAACCTCCGGCCGATATGAATATTATTATTGAGAAGTGGAAGGAACCGCAGCAACTCAGCCACGAAATAAAGACCCCGTAACATTACAGAGCAGGGGCCGAATGCTGAGGAGGAGAGGGCAGAACAGTCCCCACCGCTCTGCTGACCCCAAAACTGCAGAGTGCAGACCTCCTCTGGTAACATCAGTACAAACACTGCGCTCTCCGGGAGCTTCATGGCCGAGCAGCTGCAGCTGTACATCACCAAGCACAATGCTGAGCCGTACATCACCAAGTACAATGCTGAGCCATACATTACCAAGCACAATGCCGAGCCGTACATCACCAAGCACAATGCTGAGCCGTACATCACCAAGCACAATGCCGAGCCGTACATCACCAAGCACAATGCCGAGCCGTACATCACCAAGCACAATGCTGAGCCATACATCACCAAACACAATGCCGAGCCATACATCACCAAGCACAATGCCGAGCCGTACATCACCAAGCACAATGCTGAGCCATACATCACCAAACACAATGCCGAGCCATACATCACCAAGCACAATGCCGAGCCGTACATCACCAAGCACAATGCCGAGCCATACATCACCAAGCACAATGCCGAGCCGTACATCACCAAGCACAATGCCGAGCCGTACATCACCAAGCACAATGCTGAGCCATACATCACCAAACACAATGCCGAGCCATACATCACCAAGCACAATGCCGAGCCGTACATCACCAAGCACAATGCTGAGCCATACATCACCAAACACAATGCCGAGCCATACATCACCAAGCACAATGCCGAGCCGTACATCACCAAGCACAATGCTGAGCCATACATCACCAAACACAATGCCGAGCCGTACATCACCAAGCACAATGCCGAGCCATACATCACCAAACACAATGCCGAGCCGTACATCACCAAGCACAATGCCGAGCCATAAACCACCAAGCTCAATGCCGAGCCATACATCACCAAGCACAATGCCGAGCCATAAATCACCAAACACAATGCCGAGCCGTACATCACCAAGCACAATGCTGAGCCACACATCACCAAGCAAGCACAATGCTGAGCTGTACATCACCAAACACAATGCCGAGCTGTACATCACCAAGCACAATGCCGAGCCGTACATCACCAAGCACAATGCTGAGCCATACATCACCAAGCACAATGCTGAGCCACACATCACCAAGCACAATGATGAGCCGTACATCACCAAGCACAATGCTGAGCCATACATCACCAAGCACAATGCTGAGCCGTACATCACCAAGCACAATGCCGAGCCGTACATCACCAAGCACAATGCTGAGCCGTACATCACCAAGCACAATGCTGAGCCATACATCACCAAGCACAATGCCGAGCTGTACATCACCAAGCACAATGCCGAGCCGTACATCACCAAGCACAATGCTGAGCTGTACATCACCAAACACAATGCTGAGCCATACATCACCAAGCACAATGCCGAGCTGTACATCACCAAGCACAATGCCGAGCCGTACATCACCAAGCACAATGCTGAGCCATACATCACCAAGCACAATGCAGAGCCATACATCACCAAGCACAATGCCGAGCCGTACACCACCAAGCACAATGCCGAGCCATAAATCACCAAGCACAATGCTGAGCCGTACATCACCAAGCACAATGCCGAGCCATACATCACCAAGCACAATGCTGAACTGTACATCACCAAGCACAATGCCGAGCCATCCATCACCAAGTACAATGCTGAGCCATACATCACCAAGCACAATGCCGAGCCGTACATCACCAAGCACAATGCCGAGCCGTACATCACCAAGAACAATGCCGAGCCGTACATCACCAAGCACAATGCCGAGCCATACATCACCAAGCACAATGCTGAGCCACACATCACCAAGCACAATGCTGAGCTGTACATCACCAAACACAATGCTGAGCCATACATCACCAAGCACAATGCCGAGCTGTACATCACCAAGCACAATGCCGAGCCGTACATCACCAAGCACAATGCTGAGCCATACATCACCAAGCACAATGCAGAGCCGTACATCACCAAGCACAATGCCGAGCCATACATCACCAAGCACAATGCAGAGCCGTACATCACCAAGCACAATGCCGAGCCGTACATCACCAAGCACAATGCTGAGCCATACATCACCAAGCACAATGCCGAGCCGTACATCACCAAGCACAATGCAGAGCCGTACATCACCAAGCACAATGCCGAGCCATACATCACCAAGCACAATGCAGAGCCATACATCACCAAGCACAATGCCGAGCCGTACATCACCAAGCACAATGCTGAGCCATACATCACCAAGCACAATGCAGAGCCGTACATCACCAAGCACAATGCCGAGCCGTACACCACCAAGCACAATGCCGAGCCATAAATCACTAAGCACAATGCTGAGCCGTACATCACCAAGCACAATGCCGAGCCATACATCACCAAGCACAATGCTGAACCGTACATCACCAAGCACAATGCCAAGCCGTACATCACCAAGAACAATGCCGAGCCATCCATCACCAAGTACAATGCTGAGCCATACATCACCAAGAACAATGCCGAGCCGTACATCACCAAGCACAATGCCGAGCCATAACTCACCAAACACAATGCCGAGCCGTACATCACCAAGCACAATGCTGAGCCACACATCACCAAGCAAGCACAATGCTGAGCTGTACATCACCAAACACAATGCCGAGCTGTACATCACCAAGCACAATGCCGAGCCGTACATCACCAAGCCCAATGCTGAGCCATACATCACCAAGCACAATGCTGAGCCACACATCACCAGGCACAATGATGAGCCGTACATCACCAAGCACAATGCTGAGCCATACATCACCAAGCACAATGCTGAGCCGTACATCACCAAGCACAATGCCGAGCCGTACATCACCAAGCACAATGCTGAGCCGTACATCACCAAGCACAATGCTGAGCCATACATCACCAAGCACAATGCCGAGCTGTACATCACCAAGCACAATGCCGAGCCGTACATCACCAAGCACAATGCTGAGCTGTACATCACCAAACACAATGCTGAGCCATACATCACCAAGCACAATGCCGAGCTGTACATCACCAAGCACAATGCCGAGCCGTACATCACCAAGCACAATGCTGAGCCATACATCACCAAGCACAATGCAGAGCCATACATCACCAAGCACAATGCCGAGCCGTACACCACCAAGCACAATGCCGAGCCATAAATCACCAAGCACAATGCTGAGCCGTACATCACCAAGCACAATGCCGAGCCATACATCACCAAGCACAATGCTGAACTGTACATCACCAAGCACAATGCCGAGCCATCCATCACCAAGTACAATGCTGAGCCATACATCACCAAGCACAATGCCGAGCCGTACATCACCAAGCACAATGCCGAGCCGTACATCACCAAGAACAATGCCGAGCCGTACATCACCAAGCACAATGCCGAGCCATACATCACCAAGCACAATGCTGAGCCACACATCACCAAGCACAATGCTGAGCTGTACATCACCAAACACAATGCTGAGCCATACATCACCAAGCACAATGCCGAGCTGTACATCACCAAGCACAATGCCGAGCCGTACATCACCAAGCACAATGCTGAGCCATACATCACCAAGCACAATGCAGAGCCATACATCACCAAGCACAATGCCGAGCCGTACACCACCAAGCACAATGCCGAGCCATAAATCACCAAGCACAATGCTGAGCCGTACATCACCAAGCACAATGCCGAGCCATACATCACCAAGCACAATGCTGAACCGTACATCACCAAGCACAATGCCAAGCCGTACATCACCAAGAACAATGCCGAGCCATCCATCACCAAGTACAATGCTGAGCCATACATCACCAAGCACAATGCCGAGCCGTACATCACCAAGCACAATGCCGAGCCGTACATCACCAAGAACAATGCCGAGCCGTACATCACCAAGCACAATGCCGAGCCATACATCACCAAGCACAATGCTGAGCCACACATCACCAAGCACAATGCAGAGCCATACATCACCAAGCACAATGCCGAGCCGTACATCACCAAGCACAATGCCGAGCCATAAATCACCAAGCACAATGCCGAGCCATAAACCACCAAGCTCAATGCCGAGCCATACATCACCAAGCACAATGCTGAGCCACACATCACCAAGCAAGCACAATGCTGAGCTGTACATCACCAAACACAATGCCGAGCTGTACATCACCAAGCACAATGCCGAGCCGTACATCACCAAGCACAATGCTGAGCCATACATCACCAAGCACAATGCAGAGCCATACATCACCAAGCACAATGCCGAGCCGTACACCACCAAGCACAATGCCGAGCCATAAATCACCAAGCACAATGCTGAGCCGTACATCACCAAGCACAATGCCGAGCCATACATCACCAAGCACAATGCTGAGCCGTACATTACCAAACACAATGCTGAGCCGTACACCACCAACCACAATGCCGAGCCGTACACCACCAAGCACAATGCCGAGCCGTACATCACCAAGCACAATGCCAAGCCGTACATCACCAAGCACAATGCCGAGCCGTACATCACCAAGCACAATGCTGAGCTGTACATCACCAAGCACAATGCCGAGCCATACATCACCAAGCACAATGCTGAGCTGTACATCACCAAGCACAATGCCGAGCCGTACATCACCAAGCACAATGCTGAACCGTACATCACCAAGCACAATGCCAAGCCGTACATCACCAAGAACAATGCCGAGCCATCCATCACCAAGTACAATGCTGAGCCATACATCACCAAGCACAATGCCGAGCCGTACATCACCAAGCACAATGCCGAGCCATACATCACCAAGCACAATGCTGAACCGTACATCACCAAGCACAATGCCAAGCCATACATCACCAAGAACAATGCCGAGCCATCCATCACCAAGTACAATGCTGAGCCATACATCACCAAGCACAATGCCGAGCCGTACATCACCAAGCACAATGCCGAGCCGTACATCACCAAGAACAATGCCGAGCCGTACATCACCAAGCACAATGCCGAGCCATACATCACCAAGCACAATGCTGAGCCACACATCACCAAGCACAATGCAGAGCCATACATCACCAAGCACAATGCCGAGCCGTACATCACCAAGCACAATGCCGAGCCATAAATCACCAAGCACAATGCCGAGCCATAAACCACCAAGCTCAATGCCGAGCCATACATCACCAAGCACAATGCTGAGCCACACATCACCAAGCAAGCACAATGCTGAGCTGTACATCACCAAACACAATGCCGAGCTGTACATCACCAAGCACAATGCCGAGCCGTACATCACCAAGCACAATGCTGAGCCATACATCACCAAGCACAATGCAGAGCCATACATCACCAAGCACAATGCCGAGCCGTACACCACCAAGCACAATGCCGAGCCATAAATCACCAAGCACAATGCTGAGCCGTACATCACCAAGCACAATGCCGAGCCATACATCACCAAGCACAATGCTGAGCCGTACATTACCAAACACAATGCTGAGCCGTACACCACCAACCACAATGCCGAGCCGTACACCACCAAGCACAATGCCGAGCCGTACATCACCAAGCACAATGCCAAGCCGTACATCACCAAGCACAATGCCGAGCCGTACATCACCAAGCACAATGCTGAGCTGTACATCACCAAGCACAATGCCGAGCCATACATCACCAAGCACAATGCTGAGCTGTACATCACCAAGCACAATGCCGAGCCGTACATCACCAAGCACAATGCTGAGCTGTACATCACCAAGCACAATGCTGATCCATACATCACTAAGCACAATGCTGAGCCGTACATCACCAAGCACAATGCTGAGCCGTACATCACCAAGCACAATGCCGAGCTGTACATCACCAAACACAATGCCGAGCCGTACATCACCAAGCACAATGCCGAGCCGTACATCACCAAGAACAATGCCGAGCCGTACATGACCAAGCACAATGCCGAGCCATACATCACCAAGCACAATGCTGAGCCACACATCACCAAGCACAATGCAGAGCCATACATCACCAAGCACAATGCCGAGCCGTACATCACCAAGCACAATGCCGAGCCATAAATCACCAAGCACAATGCCGAGCCATAAACCACCAAGCTCAATGCCGAGCCATACATCACCAAGCACAATGCCGAGCCATAAATCACCAAACACAATGCCGAGCCGTACATCACCAAGCACAATGCTGAGCCACACATCACCAAGCAAGCACAATGCTGAGCTGTACATCACCAAACACAATGCCGAGCTGTACATCACCAAGCACAATGCCGAGCCGTACATCACCAAGCACAATGCTGAGCCATACATCACCAAGCACAATGCAGAGCCATACATCACCAAGCACAATGCCGAGCCGTACACCACCAAGCACAATGCCGAGCCATAAATCACCAAGCACAATGCTGAGCCGTACATCACCAAGCACAATGCCGAGCCATACATCACCAAGCACAATGCTGAGCCGTACATCACCAAACACAATGCTGAGCCGTACACCACCAACCACAATGCCGAGCCGTACACCACCAAGCACAATGCCGAGCCGTACATCACCAAGCACAATGCCAAGCCGTACATCACCAAGCACAATGCCGAGCCGTACATCACCAAGCACAATGCTGAGCTGTACATCACCAAGCACAATGCCGAGCCATACATCACCAAGCACAATGCTGAGCTGTACATCACCAAGCACAATGCCGAGCCGTACATCACCAAGCATAATGCTGAGCTGTACATCACCAAGCACAATGCTGATCCATACATCACCAAGCACAATGCTGAGCCGTACATCACCAAGCACAATGCTGAGCCGTACATCACCAAGCACAATGCTGAGCTGTACATCACCAAGCACAATGCCGAGCTGTACATCACCAAACACAATGCCGAGCCGTACATCACCAAGCACAATGCCGGATGGAGCAATGTAAAGATGGCACAACTGGATTATGGTGGAGACGTGTTCTGTGCAGTGAAGGATCACACTGCTCTATCTGCATCTGATGCAGGAGTCTGGGTTTGGTAAAAGACATTGGGCCCAGTGCGCAAGGTCCATACAGACAAGGGATGATATAAAGCTCCTGGCAGTGGAGTGTGGGGGTCTCTCAGCCCTTCTCTCCATGTAGTGTAAATACAGGGTAGGTTATAGGTGGATATTAGATATGTTACCTCCTGAACAGTTGATATAACATATTACACGTTCCCAGTCGGGTCTTTCTCTGCGCTCGTTCATTCCTGTAATCTTCAGTCTTTTTCTCGATTGCTCTGGAGTTCGCTATGAGCCGGTTACACTACAAATTAGCCGACATGGATTAGATCGGCTCCATGCCATTTAATGAGAGATTACTCCTCTGGCAGCGGCGGCGGCGGTGTAGTGTTCTGGGTCAGACCGCTCGTGTTACCGTGTACCTTGTTCATATCACACTCGCTGGCACAGACTTCGGGAGGTTCAGGCTGGTGTTAGGTTCTCCTTGCGCAGAAATGGTCCTTGCAACAGGACGATCATTATATATCCAAAAGTAATTGAATAAATATAATTGCTCATGCTTTTTTATATATTATATATTATTTCCTATAATATATATATGTATTTTTATATATATATATATATTATTTATTATTTTATATTTTTATTATTGGTGGGTGTTTAAATTTTTTATTTACATTTTAATGTATCTATTATGACATTTTTTTTCTCTTATTTTCTCCTTTTTTGGGAAAAAATATTCACTCCTTTATACCTATACAAGGTCATACATCTCTATATGGCACAAATAACAGCCAATACAGCCATATTAGAGCAATATGTTTCTAGTGGAGAATATTTCTAACATACAGGACCGAATGGAGACATTACGGGACCATGTTTCCCACTGGCACTTATAGGCCAGCGCCTAGGGAGGCAGAAATTAAAGGGCGGCAATTTATTTGTTTTATTAACTGAAATTTATGTCAAATTTTCCGATATTTGGAGTGAGGGCTCCTAGGCAGAAGAGGCTGGCACCAAGTTCTGGATGGAGAATTTATACCTTGAGTCTGAGTTAGGGCTCGTGGGCGATATAATGTGTCATGCCACCATGATAGTGTAATATGTTCTGCTGCCATTTAATGACCAGCGTTCACATTTATAACCTGTTTCCTATAATGAATGCCAGTATGGGGGCACACAAGTCCCGAGTGTAAGATAGCGCCCAGGAGATACACGTGTGACTGTGTGCATGATATCTAAAGACTAATCCTGGAGAGAAGGAATTTATTGCAATGTGTCTCTGAGGGGCTTTTTGTGAGGTCTTCTTGCCATTCCTGGGTGGTCACTAATTTAAATTTCATGGGATTTGACATGTCGTGCAGCTGCAGGGAGCTCATACTGGATCTACTTCTGTTTGTGGCTCAGGACTGGGCAAGCGAGATTCTGTGCAAGCGGGTCCTGTACATGATGTCGATGTAAGTCCGGCCTCGTCCACCTCTTCTAACCTCTCGTCTCTTCTCTGTGCCCTTGCAGACAGTGTAGAGGATGAGTTTGAGCTGTCAACCGTGTGTCATCGCCCGGAGGGACTGGAGCAGCTGCAAGAACAAACTAAATTTACCAAAAAAGAACTTCAGGTTCTGTACAGAGGCTTTAAAAATGTAAGTATATGACAGCGCGAATGACAGGGGGGTCCGCAGTGCCACCAATCATGTCATGCCCAGACACAGACTATGCGGTGTGATACTGACTGCTGAGCCATTGTACTGTATCTAAGCCCATTATGTATGATACTGACTTCTCAGCCATTGTACTGTATGTAAGCCTATTATGTGTAACACTCTCTGCTGAGTAATGTATCTAAATGTGTCATGTGTGATACTCTCTGCTGAGACATGTATCTAAATGTGTCATATGTGATTGTGATACTCTCTGGAGTCATGTATCTAAGCATGTCATGTGATACTCTACTGAGTCAGGAATCTAAGCGTGCCATTTATGATATACTCTGCTGAGTCATGTATCTAAGCCTGTCATATGTGATACTCTCTGCTGAATTGTGCATCTAAGTCTATCATGTCTAATACTCTGCTGAATTGTGCATCTAAGTCTATCATGTGTGATACTCTGCTGAGTCGTGTATCTAAGCCTGTAATGTGTGATTCTCTCTGCTGTGAGTCATGTATCTAAGCCTGTTATGTGTAATACTCTGCTGAGTTGTGGATCTAAGCCTGTTATGTGTGATTCTCTCTGCTGTGAGTTCTGTATCTAAGGCTGTTATGTGTGATACTCTGCTGAGCCATGTATCTAAGGCTGTTATGTGTGATACTCTCTGCTGAGTCATGTATCTAAGCCTGTAATGTGTGATTCTCTCTGCTGTGAGTCATGTATCTAAGCCTGTCATGTGTAATACTCTGCTGAGTTCTGTATCTAAGCCTGTTATGTGTGATACTCTGCTGAGTCATGTATCTAAGCGTGTCATATGTGATATTCTGCTGATTCGTGTATCTAAGCCTGTTATGTGTGATACTCTGCTGAGTTATGTATCTAAGCCTGTTCTGTGTGATACTCTGCTGATTCGTGTATCTAAGCCTGTCCTATGATGCTGTGCTGCATTGGTGTATTGATCCCTATTATGTGTTATCCTGAGCTAGTGTATCTAAGCCTGTGATGTATCCTGCCTTGCTGGGACCTGTATAGAAACCTCTCAGTTTGGATTATCCTTCATATTGTCCATGTATCTAACAAGCAGTAAGGCAGCTTAGATACACGGATGGGGTGCGGAGCCGGAGCAATGCTGTAAGCGTCCATTATAGATGGTGGCGGGATCGCGCTCATTATGTAGATGTGTCAGCGCCGGGTCTGGATCTGATTTTTTCCTTAGAAAGCTGCAGGCTCCGTGTCCAGAGCGAAACCGAGCGGACGCCATTAATATTAATCACCTAATCTACTAATGAGCAGGATAAGCCGCAGCGCAGCGCCCTCTGGCGGCCAATACAGGACTTGCAGAGGGACAGTACGGCTGAAAAAAGATCCATTTTATGGACGGGTCATGTATGGACTCGCACAAGTCAATGATGTCCCCCCCTGGACGTCTCTTCTCAGGGCTACACAGATGTAATTCTTATAGTCTTTCCTCATTACTATGATCCTCCATGACCCGTATCAGTTGTGACTGTTTTCTAACTCCAGAGCCTCCTGTCTATGATCCTTCATGACCCGTATCAGTTGTGACTGTTTTCTAACTCCAGAGCCTCCTGTCTATGATCCTCCATGACCCGTATCAGTTGTGACTGTTTTCTAACTCCGGGGCCTCCTGTCTATGATCCTCCATGACCCGTATCAGTTATGACTGTTTTCTAACTCCAGAGCCTCCTGTCTATGATCCTCCATGACCCGTATCAGTTGTGACTGTTTTCTAACTCCAGAGCCTCCTGTCTATGATCCTCCATGACCCGTATCAGTTGTGACTGTTTTCTAACTCCGGGGCCTCCTGTCTATGATCCTCCATGACCCGTATCAGTTGTGACTGTTTTCTAACTCCAGAGCCTCCTGTCTATGATCCTCCATGACCCGTATCAGTTGTGACTGTTTTCTAACTCCGGGGCCTCCTGTCTATGATCCTGTGCTCAGAACTGAGCTGCATATTACACATGAAGTAACGCTTTGTAATATAGTTGTATTAGCTCCATGTACCTCGAGTCCAGACCTCATATAATACACGACAATTTCCTGCTGGCTCTAGAAGCTACTGATTGACATTGTGCTGTGATTTAGTATGTGATTTACAAACACATCTAAATCCTTCTATACAAGTGACTCTCCTAGTTTTACTTCCCATAAAATATATATTGCCAGCGGATTATTACACCCAGATCCTTCTTTACAAGTGACTCTTCTAGTTTTACTCTCCCTATAACAAATGATACCAGCAGATTATTACACCCAGATCCTTCTTTACGAGAAGATCTCCTAGTTTTATTCTCCCTAGAATATATGGTGGCAGCAGACTATTACACTCAGATCCTTCTTTTCAAGTGACTCTTCTAGTTTTACTCCCTGTAGAACACATGATGCCAGCAGATTATTACACCCAGATCCTTCTCTATAAGTGACTCTTCTAGTTTTACTCCCCCTAGAACGTACAGTTAGGTCCAGAAATCTTTGGACAGTGACACAATTTTCGCGAGTTGGGCTCTGCATGCCACCACATTGGATTTGAAATGAAACCTCTACAACAGAATTCAAGTGCAGATTGTAACGTTTGATTTGAAGGTTTGAACAAAAATATCTGATAGAAATTGTAGGAATTGTCACATTTCTTTACAAACACTCCACATTTTAGGAGGTCAAAAGTAATTGGACAAATAAACCAAACCCAAACAAAATATTTTTATTTTCAATATTTTGTTGCGAATCCTTTGGAGGCAATCACTGCCTTAAGTCTGGAACCCATGGACATCACCAAACGCTGGTTTTCCTCCTTCTTAATGCTTTGCCAGGCCTTTACAGCCGCAGCCTTCAGGTCTTGCTTGTTTGTGGGTCTTTCCGTCTTAAGTCTGGATTTGAGCAAGTGAAATGCATGCTCAATTGGGTTAAGATCTGGTGATTGACTTGGCCATTGCAGAATGTTCCACTTTTTTGCACTCATGAACTCCTGGGTAGCTTTAGCTGTATGCTTGGGGTCATTGTCCATCTGTACTATGAAGCGCCGTCCGATCAACTTTGCGGCATTTGGCTGAATCTGGGCTGAAAGTATATCCCGGAACACTTCAGAATTCATCCGGCTACTCTTGTCTGCTGTTATGTCATCAATAAACACAAGTGACCCAGTGCCATTGAAAGCCATGCATGCCCATGCCATCACGTTGCCTCCACCATGTTTTACAGAGGATGTGGTGTGCCTTGGATCATGTGCCGTTCCCTTTCTTCTCCAAACTTTTTTCTTCCCATCATTCTGGTACAGGTTGATCTTGGTCTCATCTGTCCATAGAATACTTTTCCAGAACTGAGCTGGCTTCATGAGGTGTTTTTCAGCAAATTTAACTCTGGCCTGTCTATTTTGGAATTGATGAATGGTTTGCATCTAGATGTGAACCCTTTGTATTTACTTTCATGGAGTCTTCTCTTTACTGTTGACTTAGAGACAGATACACCTACTTCACTGAGAGTGTTCTGGACTTCAGTTGATGTTGTGAACGGGTTCTTCTTCACCAAAGAAAGTATGCGGCGATCATCCACCACTGTTGTCATCCGTGGACGCCCAGGCCTTTTTGAGTTCCCAAGCTCAGCAGTCAATTCCTTTTTTCTCAGAATGTACCCGACTGTTGATTTTGCTACTCCAAGCATGTCTGCTATCTCTCTGATGGATTTTTTCTTTTTTTTCAGCCTCAGGATGTTCTGCTTCACCTCAATTGAGAGTTCCTTAGACCGCATGTTGTCTGGTCACAGCAACAGCTTCCAAATGCAAAACCACACACCTGTAATCAACCCCAGACCTTTTAACTACTTCATTGATTACAGGTTAACGAGGGAGACGCCTTCAGAGTTAATTGCAGCCCTTAAAGTCCCTTGTCCAATTACTTTTGGTCCCTTGAAAAAGAGGAGGCTATGCATTACAGAGCTATGATTCCTAAACCCTTTCTCCGATTTGGATGTGAAAACTCTCATATTGCAGCTGGGAGTGTGCACTTTCAGCCCATATTATATATAGAATTGTATTTCTGAACATGTTTTTGTAAACAGCTAAAATAACAAAACTTGTGTCACTGTCCAAATATTTCTGGACCTAACTGTATGATACTATGAGCTTGTTATAACTAGATTCATCTCTACACGTGACTCTCATTTTACTCCACCTAGATGTTATGATAGCAGCAGATTATTACACTCAGATCCTTCTCTATAAGTGACTCTCCTAGTTTTACTCCTTCTAGAACATATGATGCCAGCAGATTTACACCCATATTATTCTCTACAACAGACTCTCCTAGTTTTATTCCCACGAGATGATATGATGGCAGCAGATTATTACATCCAGATCCTTCTATACAAGTAACTCTCCTCATTTTACTCCCCCTAGAACATGTGATTCCAGCAGATTATTACACCCAGATCCTTCTCTACAAGTGACTCTCCTAGTTTTACTACCCCTAAAATATATGATGCCAGGAGATTGAATCAAGTGGAATAATAATGCATTGTCCATATAGCATCTCACAATACAAAAAGAAGTGGAAAAGTAACTGTTCAGTTGGGTGGTAAAATAATACCACCATACAGTACTCAAATTAGACCGAAATACGCTGTTAAATTAATTCTTCCAAATAGTGCTGAAACTAGACTGCAAGTCAAAATAATGCTGCCATAAAAAGCTCAAGTTAAGCGGGTTTTACACAATCAATCGTACCCACCCCCGTCGGTTGTGCGACAAGGGGAAAACACTGCCCGAGGCGCCCAACATCGCTTACCCCCATCACACGCACTTACCTTCCCCTGCGACATCGCACTGGCCGGCCAACCGCCTCCTTCCTAAGGGGGCGGGTCGTGCGGTGTCACAGCGACGTCACATGGTAGACGGCCAATAGAAAGGAGGGGCGGAGATGAGCGGGACGTAAACATTCCGCCCACCTCCTTCCTTCCGCACTGCTGGTGGAGGCAGGTAAGGAGATGTTGGTCGCTCCTGCGGTGTCACACACAGCGATGTGTGCTGCCGCAGGAACGAGGAACAACATCGCTAAAAAGCAGAGAACGATTTTTTGTTTTAGGACGACCTCTCCGCAGCAAACAATTTTGACCACTTTTGCAATTGTTTAAGGTCGCTCACAAGTGTCACACACTGCGATATCGTTAATGACGCCGGATGTGCGTCACAAACACCGTGACCCCGATGATAATTCATTAACAATATTGGAGCGTGTAAAGCCCCCTTTAAGGGCCCGTTACACGCTACGATATATCTAACGATATGTCATCGGGGTCACGTCGTTACTGACGCACATCTGGCATTGTTAGTGATATCGTAGCGAGTGACAGCTACGAGCGACTGTGAACGAGCAGAAATACTCACCTTATCGTTGCTCGTTGTCACGTCGCTCATTTTCATAAAATCGAACGTCCAGTTGTTCATTGTTCCCAAAGCAGCACACAACGCTCCGTGTGACACCCCGGGAACGCTGAACACAGCTTACCTGCATCCTCCGGCAATGCGGAAGGAAGGAGGTGGGCGGGATGTTACGTCCCGCTCATCTCCGCCCCTCCGCTTCTATTGGCCGGCTGCCGTGTGACGTCGCTGTGACGCCGAACGTCCCTCCCCCTTTAGGAAGAGGATGTTCGCCGCCCACAGCGAGGTCGTTCGGGAGGTAAGTGCATGTGACGGGGGTTACGAGTTTGTGCGACACAGGCAAGAAATGGCCCATGCCGCACTAACGATGGGGGCGGGTGCGATCGCACATGCAATCGCACAAGAAATCGCCGCGTGTAAAGCAGCCTTTAGACTGCAAGTGACTGTTAAATAATACCGCCATAAAGTGCTCAACCTAGACTGCAAGCCACTGTTATAATAATACCGCCATAATGTGCTCAACCTAGACTGGCAAGCCACTGTTATAATAATACAGCCATAATGTGCTCAACCTAGACTGCAAGCCACTGTTATAATAATACCGCCATAATGTGCTCAACCTAGACTGCAATCCACTGTTATAATAATACCGCCATAATGTGCTCAACCTAGACTGGCAATTCACTGTTATAATGATACCGCCATAAAGTGCTCAACCTACACTGCATACATTGATACATTGTTAATTTCATAGTGCCATACAGTTTTCAAACTAGACCTTCATACCCTGTTAATATCATGCCACTCTGTAATGCTCAATCTAAACCAGATTACATTGTTAAACAAAAGTTCTATACAGTGCCCAAACTAGACAGCAATGAATTACTAAAATAAATGTGCCATTTAATGCTCAAATTCAAAAATGATACCGCCATACAATGCTCAAGCTAGACTTACATTACACTGCTGAAATAATAGTTCTATACAGTGCTTGAATTAGACAGCAATACACTGTTAAAATTGTAGTGCCATAAACTGTTCATCCTAGGTCGCAATGCATTGCTACAACAACAGTGCCATATAGTGCTCAAACTTAAAATGGCACCACTGTACACTGCCCAAAAACTAGACCACATTACACTGTTAAAATAGCAGTGTAATAAAGTGCTTACACTAGACTGTAATACACTGTAAAAATAAAAGTACCATAGAGTGCTCAACCTAGAGCACAATACAAGTTAAAATTATACCGCTATACAACACTCAAACTAGACTACATTATATTGTTGAAATAGAAGTGCCATACATTGCTGAAATTAGACTGCAATACACTGGTAAAAGACTACTGCCATACAGAGCTCAAACTAAATAATACTGCTATATGGTAGCTTGAACTAGGTCACATTACACTGAAGAAATAATGCTACCATACGGTGTTTTATCTAGATCACAATTGACTTAAAATAATAGTGCTCTGGAGTGAGCTAGACTGCATTACACTTTTGAAATAATATCGCCATATAGTGCTCAAATAAGACCACCCTGAATAAATGACATGGAACTGTAAAAAAAGGTAAAAATACATGTGAGGGTCAAGATTTTTAGTGAAACTCCCAGGGAATCATTTCTGATATGATATGCGGGTTTAGGGGTGCACCATGGTGAAATGTGGGTGACACGACCGGTCTGTGATCAGGAACTCTTCTCTGATCTCCTTGTAACAGGAATGTCCGAGCGGCATCGTCAACGAAGACAACTTCAAGCAGATTTACTCCCAGTTTTTCCCCCAAGGAGGTGAGTGATATAACGCTGTGACTGTAGAGAACACCTCCTGGGTGGGGGACCGGACCCCAGTACAGAGGGGGTACACGACTTATCACAGAATAATAAAAAGTGCTCCCAAGTTTTTGGCACAGCTTTATACACGTGGGTCTACGCCTTCCAATTTTTCACCATTTGCTTGTTGTCAGTGAATGGAAACATCTTTGTTTCAAACTAAAAATCATTCCTGGTCATTACCTGACACATACATAGTAATGTATGAAGGTGCGGACACAGGGTCCGGCCATTGTGTGTCTACAATGCAGCCACCCCCCCCAAAAAAAAACCCTCAAAAAAGCCAAAATGAAAACCCACAACCCCTAGATACGGTAATCTTGGGTTGGAGAGGGGCTGCTACACGTTTCCGGACCCCCGGGGTTTTCTCTTTTATAACTTCCCCTACAGATATGGCAGTAGGATGAGATACGAGTGTTTCCATTCATATACAGCAAACAGGAATCTTAGAAAAAGCTTATTTGAAGGCTGCAGAAGGAAGACCCCCCCAGATGAGGCAGACCCCGCTGCGCACAGCTCTGTAGGGGCGGCAGCAGGAGTGGAGACCGTTGTGACCCCACCATTGGGGGGTTTCTGTGTCACTTACTGTTATTTTCTCTTCCAGATTCCAGCATGTACGCACATTTTCTATTCAATGCGTTTGACACTGATCACAACGGTTCCGTCAGCTTTGAGGTGAGTGTCGGCCAAATCTAATTCTCCGCTTTACAAGCAGAGGGCCAGTGACTGCATTTAAAGGGGGATTTCATCAGTAAAACTGATGCAATGGTTGGACTCCACCAATTCCCTTTGGAAGCAGCGGTTGTGTCTCTTGTACAGCTCCACCATATTCATCTCCATTCGAGGGTCACCACTGCGCCCTAATACCAATACACTTGCCTATGGTTAGAGTTCCCAATAAAGTGGCCATTCCAGTTTCATAAAATTACTATTTCTCTTAGTAAAAAAAAAATCCTAGTGTTTTTTTTTCCAGATCTCTGCTTGGCGTCACTCCATAAAATCTTTAATGTCACGGGGTGTCACAGGGTATGTAATGACGGAACAGAGGCCCCAAGGCTGACCCTCAGATTTGAGACCCTGCGCTGTCCCTTATCTCAGAGGTAGGTTTGATGGTAGCCAGGTCCGAGCCCCCAGCGTGACCCTAACTCCTATCTGAGCCCTGATCTTACTCACCCTCTTCCCCCACCCTTGGGAGGGGCCAGAAATCACAAAGACAAAACCCCACAAAACGACACGGACAAGGAAGAACGGAAACTTGTATACGCAGCACTTAAAACACAGATGAGAGACAATATGTGTACTGGGGGGCAACACAAAGGGGAGAAAGTAACGCACAACTGGGGAACACTCACGCCACTCAGAAGCGCAGCACGGATCACCATATACAGGAAAAGCACCAAGACCGAGATCGCTGGAGCTAAAGCTGAAGCTATCATCAGCACATACAGGAAGATAGCCATGCTTAATATAGGGAGGAGGCAGCTGCACGAGGCAATTAGCAACCTGAGCTCTTGGGTCCCGCTCACCAGTCTGCAGGAATTAACTCCTGCATAGCCGAAGACCAGTGAACCTAAAGCAGCCGATGCCCGGCTCTGGCTGAACAATCCAGAAACCTTAGGTTACTTGTCAGACACTGCAGTGTGAACAGAGTCTGATGATGCCATGCCAGCAGGTGTGTGCAGAGCTGAACATTGCATGACACTTAAAGGGATTGTCCACTGTTTATTATTTTTATTTAAAAGATAAGCCCATGGTGACCTTAATAGAAAAAGCAAACAAAACACATGCTGCCCCATATTGCTGCCAGCGTCCCTTGCCGATCTCCTAACTTCTTCTTCAGGTGGCTGTCTGCAGTCAATCAGTGCTCTATGATTGGCTGCAGCAGTCACTTTTACGCCTCATTCAGACGCCCGTGGATTTTGGTCCGATCTTGGACTGCAATGCCCGAACTGGCCGCTGGTCTCCTTACCCCAGTGTGACTGTCTCATAGAAATATATGGGGCTGTCACTCTTGGACCTGTTGCTGGCACTACCATGGGCCCAATATTTACAATAATTATCGTATGGAATGGACAAGCCCTTTAATTGTTTAAAACCTGGAAGTCCTAAATGTTTTTATTGAATGGACAGCAAGCAGAGATCTTGAAAATCCTGAGGAGTTATGCGGAGTCATTCGGAATACACAGTGTTTTATGCCATCCATGAGACATTTTGCAGTAGAGAAGATAGGTGGTGCTTCCTATTTCCCGGTTGGGCTCCTACCGGCTCTTTTAGGCCCCCTTTACACGTCAGTGATTCCGGGAGGTATGACGCCGTTTTTATACATACCGGAATCACGGACATATGCAACCCCATTAAAATCAATGGGTCTGCGCACACATCAGTGATCTCTTACGGTCTGTGTGGCGCACACGCTTGTCCGTGTGTTCCGCATAAAGACAAGTTCGTTTTTCTCCTGCAGCACTGATGTCCCATGGACCGCACAGTGATGTGATCCGTGTGACACGTACTGGAGAAATAAAATGATTTTCTATACTCGCCTGTCTCTAGCACTGCTGTCACTTGCTTCCGGGCCCGCTCATTATGCTCATGAATATTCACTGCACTGTGGACCCGGAAGCAGCTGAAGCACCGGAGACATCAGCACCAGGGACAGGGGAGTAAAAAGTTCCTGCTCTCCGTGTGCTATCACAGATAGCACACAGTGAACACTAGTGTGCCAAAATCACGGCACACGGAGAGATATACGCACCTTCAAATGTGTGTGTTTTTCACTGACGTGTGAAAGAGGCCTTACCCGGTTGGGCTCCTACCAGCTGTTCAGATTCCTTTCCGAGGGGTATTCACTGATAAAGACCCTTTTTGAAAAGACCTTATCTTGCTTCTCATATAATAGATAA
Organism: Anomaloglossus baeobatrachus; assembly: GCF_048569485.1. Lineage (NCBI taxonomy): Eukaryota > Metazoa > Chordata > Amphibia > Anura > Aromobatidae > Anomaloglossus > Anomaloglossus baeobatrachus. Next base: position 29,934,159 of record NC_134357.1, on the reverse strand, counting down.
GTCTAGGGTGGCACGGTGGCTCAGTGGTTAGCACTGCAGTCTTGTGGTGGCTCAGTGGTTAGCACTGTAGTCTTGTGGTGGCTCAGTGGTTAGCACTGTTGTCTTGTGGTGGCTCAGTGGTTAGCACTGCTGTCTTGTGGTGGCTCAGTGGTTAGCACTGCTGTCTTGTGGTGGCTCAGTGGTTAGCACTGCAGTCTTGCAGCGCTGGGGTCCTGGGTTCAAATCCCATCAAGAACAACATCTGCAAGGAGTTTGTATGTTCTCTCCGTGTTTATGTGGGTTTCCTCCGGGTTCTCAGATTTCCTCCCACACTCCAAAACATACTCATAGGCACTTTAGATTGTGAGCCCCGATGGGGACAGTGTTGCCAATGTATGTAAAGCGCTGCGGAATCAATGAATAAATATTGGTATGTCTATTAAATCTTTTCTAACCTATTACTGTGAAATCGGCTTTTCTTCCGCAGGACTTTGTAGCCGGATTGTCGATTATCCTAAGAGGGAGCATAGACGACAAACTCAACTGGGCCTTTAACTTGTACGACTTAAATAAAGATGGCTGCATCACTAAAGAGGTAATCCCACCCAAAACTCTCCGCACCCCTGAATCTATCCTTAAAGAGTAACTAAACTTTTATTTATTTTTTTATTAATAATTTTGTCCACTATGGAAAGTTATGAAACATTGCAAATCACTTTATTAACGAATGTCTTAAAGGGAACCTGTCACCAGGATTTTCTTTTATAAGTTGCGGCCACCACCAGTGAGCCCCTATATACAGCGTTCCAGAATACTGTATATAAGAGCCCAGGCCGCTTTGTATAATGTAAAGAACACCTTTACTATACCGACCTGGGGGGTGGTCCAGTCTGATGGATGTCGCTGCTCTCGGGCCGGCGCCTCCTCTATCCTGTGCAGTTGCCGTCCTCCTTCCCAGCCCTTGTGCATGACGCGTTCTACATCATCCACACACTAGCCAACGTTGCGCTCCTGCGCATTCGCAGTTTGATCTGCCCGGCTGAGGGCAGATGAAACTATTGTAGTGCGCATGCGCAGGCATTCTTTGACCTTTCCTCGCATGATGCAGGGAGGATCAAAGTGCGCCTGCCTCTGTGTGGATGACGTAGGACATGTCATGCACACGGGGCTGGGCAGCAGCAGGATGGGGATCACAAGAAGAGAGGAGACGCAGGACTGAGACTAGCAACACCCATTGGACCGGGCCACCCCATAGGTGAGTATTATAAAGGTCTTTATATTCTACAGAGCGGCCTGGGCTCTTATATACAGTATTCTGGAATGCTGTATATAAGTACTCAATTGTGGTGGCCGCAGCTCATAAGGGAAAATCCTGGTGATAGGTTCCCTTTAATTCCTGTTAAAAAAAATTGCATGTAAGTGGCTTCCAAACCCCATATTTTCCCCTTAGTCCATCCATTTGTAAATCTACCTTACTCCAGAAGATGTAGAGCTTTTGCCTGCCAATCATTTCTGCTCTTTACTGCAAAAGCTGAGAGTTTGTCCTTTGCCTGTGCGTGCTTCTGCCCAGAGCACAGCTGCAGCCTCTCCTGTGCCATGTGTGCTGCTCCAAATAGTGCTGCTGTGGCCTCTACGGTGCTGTGCTTTCTGTTGCACAGTGCGTATCTGCAGCCTCTCCTGTGCTGTGCGTGGTGCTGGAGAGAGCGCAGCTGCAGCCTCTCCTGTGCTGTGCGTGTTGCAGAGAGCGCAGCTGCAGCCTCTCCTGTGCTGTGCGTAGTGCTGCAGAGAGCGCAGCTGCAGCCTCTCCTGTGCTGTGCGTAGTGCTGCAGAGAGCGCAGCTGCAGCCTCTCCTGTGCTGTGCGTGGTGCTGCAGAGAGCGCAGCTGCAGCCTCTCCTGTGCTGTGCGTGGTGCTGCAGAGAGCGCAGCTGCAGCCTCTCCTGTGCCGTGCGTGTTGCAGAGAGTGCAGCTGCAGCCTCTCCTGTGCTGTGCGTGGTGCTGCAGAGAGCACAGCTGCAGCCTCTCCTGTGCTGTGTGTGGTGCTGCAGAGAGCGCAGCTGTAGCCTCTCCTGTGCTGTGCGTGGTGCTGCAGAGAGCACAGCTGCAGCCTCTCCTGTGCTGTGCGTGGTTCTGCAGAGAGCGCAGCTGCAACCTCTCCTGTGCCATGTGTGTTGCAGAGAGCGCAGCTGCACCCTCTCCTGTGCCGTGTGTGTTGCAGAGAGCGCAGCTGCAGCCTCTCCTGTGCCGTGCGTGTTGCAGAGAGCGCAGCTGCAGCCTCTCCTGTGCCGTGCGTGTTGCAGAGAGCGCAGCTGCAGCCTCTCCTGTGCCGTGCGTGTTGCAGAGAGCGCAGCTGCAGCCTCTCCTGTGCTGTGCGTGGTGCTGCACAGAGCGCAGCATTTTGATCTTAATTTGGGCAGATCTCTATAACTGTGTCTTCCGATTGCTGTGATCGGATATGTTACAGAACTACGATCAACAAACCACATCTCACGGATTTTTAAAGGGCAAGATTTCAGCTTTGGATAAATATAGAGCGCTTCACCTCCAATAGTATTTGGGACCCTTTAACTACATTTTTTTCGGATAAATGCGATCTAATGCAAACAGCGACTCGCTTTAATAATAGAACGACCTGTCAATTCCGCTTTAGTTAGACGTTTCCTTCTAGACGTCTTGGGCTCCTGAGGGTATAATGCCTGAGTGATGTGTCTGGGGTGAGGCATACTCATTATTTCATTACACAATACCCGCTGACTGACGCAGGGATCCTCGGCGTCGCCCTCGGCCGTTCCACACAACTTGTCAGCAAATATATCATAGCAGTCAATTCTTTACATTTCTTCTGAAGCCTAAATGGTTCTGCAAAAATAAGAAAAAAAAGAAATCTTGAAAATGTTATTTTTGTATTAAAATATTTTTGAGTAGCATGTATTTATGTAATATTAACCCTTTAACAAGAGCGCCAATTTTGACCTTGCAGAGTGGTATCATTTGCTGCAAGGGTTAAAACAGAGACTTCAGCCCTGTGTTTGTTATCTCACAGTCTTTTTTTGTTTACCTGCAGTGTTAGCTTAAGCCTCTTATCCTTATCATTAGTGGGTCTCAGCAGAGTTAGGGTACTTCTCACATAGCGACATCGCTGCTGAGTCACGTTTTTGTGACGCACCAGTGACCTCATTAGCGATCTCGCTGTGTCTGACACTGAGCAGCGATCCGGCCCCTGCTGTGAGATCGGTGCTCATTACATACGGCTCTGGTTCATTTTTGGACGTTGCTCTCCCGCTGTGAAGCACACATCGCTGTGTTTGACAGCGAGAGAGCAACGATCTGAATGTGCAGGGAGCAGAGAGTCGGCGTCTGGCAGCCTGCGGTAAGCTGTAACCAAGGTAAATATCGGGTAACCAAGCGAAGCCCTTTGCTTGGTTACCCGATATTTACCTTGGTTACTAGCGTCCGCCGCTCTCAGGCTGCCAGTGCCGGCTCCCTGCTCCCTGCACACGTAGCCAGAGTACACATGGGGTAAATAAGCAAAGTAGTTTGCTTATTACCCCGATGTGTACTCTGGCTACGAGTGCAGGGAGCCAGCGCTAAGCGGTGTGCGCTGGTAACCAAGGTAAATATTCGGTAACCAAGCGAAGTGCTTTGCTTGGTTACCCGATATTTACCTTGGTTACCAAGCACAGCATCGCTTCCACGCGTCGCTGGTGCCTTGGGGCTGGTCACTGGTTGCTTGTGAGATCTGCCTGATTGACAGCTCACCAGCAACCATGTAGCGACGCTTCAGCGATCCTGACCAGGTTAGCTCGCTCGTGGGATCGTTGGAGCGTTGCTAAAGTGTGACGGCACCCTTATAGTCCGGTTCCGTCCCCCCCTGTGATTAGCAGCTTCTGTCTATGGACATGTGCACTGAAAGCCTGGTGGGGGAGGGGGCAGCTCCCAGAGCTCTGCTACATACAAAATCTCAAATCTTTCACTGTGTCAGAATGGCTGCAGACACTAATCTAAGTGATACATCATTGAACTCAAGCCCTCTTTGTCTAGATCATACTGCTCTCAGATGAGGTAGCAAAAATCTGCTGACAGATTCCCTTTAACAGCAGCAGGCTGTAAACAGTATTCAGATTGGAACAGTACAGCGCCATGTACTGTGTAGTGGCCGTTCACAGGTACTGCAGCTTAGATCACATTCACTTCAATAGGAGCTGAGTTCCAGTACCGAGAACGGCCACTCCTCAGTGTATGTCTGTATTTTGTCTATACCCAGCAGGAGCTGCAAACAGCAGCTTAGTGGGAGTGCCGATCGGTTCAATTTTGAGGACCTAACCTAAAAAAATAATTGAAAACTCCCTTGATTTTTACAAGACAAACTTGAGATTTTTTTTTCAATTGCATCTATTAAGAAAATGCTTAAGTGTATGTTCACACTGAGTTTTTTATTCTACACTAAAACCGCATTTCTGGGCAGGAAAAAGGCAGCGTCGCACATTTTTGATGAGTTTATATTTGCACTTACTTATGTATTCATATGAAAGGGTGAAAAATGTGGCAAAAACGCTGAAAGAATTGACATACTGCAAATTAAAAAAAAAACAGGCCTTTCCATTACCAACCCCTGGAATTGATACTGACATTACAAAGCTGGCATCAACCCCCCAAAATGTTCTCCTTGATTGTCACTGCACCAGGGCAATCAAGAAGAGCCGAGCAAGCACCAGGATTGGCGCATCTAATGGATGCGACACTTCTGGGGCGGCTGCGAGCTGCTATTTTCAGTCTGGGAAGGTTCAAATAACCATGGGCCCTCTCAGCCTGATAATACCAGACACCAGCTGTCTGCTTTACCTGGTTATCAATAATAAGGGGAATAGTGTGGAGGAGTCTTTATTCAAATAAACTAACTTTTCCTGCGCGTGTGTTTTTAACTTTACACTTACTTTGTTAGTAATTGTCTTCTAGATGCCTCTCCATTACTGACCCATCAACTCCATTAACCTATTACCCTGATTGTCAATGCACCAGGGCAACCGGGAAGAGCCGGGGCAAAACCCCAGTACTAGTGCATCTAATGGATTCAACACTTCTGGGGCAGCTGCGGGCTGCTATTTTCAGGCTGAGAAGGGCCAAATAACCATGGGCCTTCCCAGCCTGATAATACTAGCCCCCAGCTGTCTGCTTTACCTTAGCTGGTTATCAAAAATAGGAATGGACCCCAGTACAGTTTTTAAAATCATTTATTAGGCTAAACACCCTTTAGTGTCACATGAAGGGCACCAAAGGGTGCAAATGTATAATATGTAGGGGAGTTGTGTATCTGCAGGACATTCTATCTATTTTATATCTATCGCTTTATTGTTGTTCTTGGAGATGTATGTGTAAAAATTGGATGGCAAGATGGATGGTGCGTGTGTCGTCCATTTTTTTTGTCGCATCCATAGACTTGCATTGGCGAGTCTCGTCTGATATACACCGCCATATGTAATGTGAGTAGAATATAATAATAATAATAATAATAATAATTTTGGATTATTTCACATTTATCTTCTTGCTGATTCCACAGGAGATGATGGACATCATGAAATCCATATATGACATGATGGGCAAGTACACGTACCCAAACATGAGAGAGGAGGCTCCGAGGGAACACGTGGAGAATTTTTTTCAGGTGAACTCCAAATCTTGGGCACAGTTTGTCCTCACTCTCATGTAGTATGTCCATCTCCACAATTAAGGCAACTTTCCAAAGAATATCCATAGAAAAGGGACGTAACGACAATAGGTGCAGGGGTTCCGATCACTCCCGGGGGCTGGAGCCTAAGGGGCCCGAAAAAGTCCCTTTTTCCTATATAAAAAGACCAACACTATTAAAGACTTGTAATAACTGGGGGCCTGTTGGAGCTTTTGCATTGGGGTCCATGAGCTTCAAGTTATGGCACTGAGTAGTCGGGAGCAGAAGGAAGCTGTCCGGGGTTGGCGGCAGAATTATCCTCTTCTCACCACCCGGTGTCAGGCGTGCATGTACAGTATACACGCTCTATACATGGCAGGATCCGGCTGTGCTATACAGCTGCAACCTGTCTCTAGCTGTAGCAACAGGAGCTAGTTGCAGTTGCTCCTATTTAACCACTTAAGGGCCATTGTCAATCTCTGACAGTGGCATATAAAGGGGTATTCCCGAGTTTGAAAGATATCCCCTATCCTATGTATGGGGGATAATTTTCCAATTTTCATCCAGCAAGAACTGGGGGTCTGAAGAGGAGTGGTGGTTGATCATCAGTCACTCTTAGGGTATGTGCGCACGTTGCTTTTTACCTGCTTTTTTGCTGCTTTTTTGCTGCTTTTTCTTCTGCGCTGTTTAATGCCAAAATGGATGTGTTCTTCTATTCAAGCAAAGTCTATGGGAATTTGGGTTTCTTGTTCACACTATGTTGTTCAAAATGCTGCCTTTTTGTGGCAGAACTTTGGTCAAAAACTAAGCTTTTCAAAGAAGCAACATGTCAATTGTTTTTGCCATTTGGGTTTTGCACTACAAAGCTGAGTTTTTGACCAAAGTTCTGCCACAAAAAGGCAGCATTTTGAACAACATAGTGTGAACAAGAAACCCAAATTCCCATAGACTTTGCTTGAATAGAAGAACACATCCATTTTGGCATTAAACAGCGCAGAAGAAAAAGCAGCAAAAAAGCAGGTAAAAAGCAGGTAAAAAGCAACGTGCGCACATACCCTTATTGGGAGCGCTGGAGAGTGCCAAGCTCTGCGCTCATCTGGTCTTTGGAACTCCCATTATAGTGAATGGAGCAACAGTGCTCGGGATCAACCAACACTCCATTTACAAAAGAGATCTTCAGAGCCCCAGTTCTCGGGTGGGCCCAGCCAGCGGTCGGACCCCTAGCAATCAGAATGTTATCCCCTATTCCATGGAAAGGTGATCACTTTTAAATGTAAGAATATTGCTTAAGGGCACTTTACACACAGCGACATCACTAGCGATAGCACCCGCCCACGACGCTGTTTCGTCATAGGGGTGATCGCTGCCGTAGCAAACAATATCGCTAAGGCAGCGTCACACATACATACCTGCTTAGCAACATCGCTGGAGACACCAATCTCTCCTTTACAGGGGCGGTTCATGCGGTGTCACTAAGCGGCCGCCCAATAGCAGAGGAGGGGCGGAGATGAGCGGCCGGAACATGTCACCCACCTCCTTCCTTCCTCATTGCCGGTTGACGCAGGTAAGGAGATGTTCCTCGCTCCTGCGGTGTCACAAGGAGCGATGTGTGCTGCCGCAGGAACGATGAACAACCAGCGGCATGCACCACCAACGATATTATGAAAAGGAGCGGCGTGTCAACGATCAACAATTTTTGACGTTATTGCGATCGTTGATCGTCGCTCCTTTTAGTCACACCCAATGATATCGCTAACAGCGCCGGATGTGCGTCACGAACACCGTGACCCCGACGATGTATCGTTAGCGATAAAGTTGTGTGTAAAGTACCCTTAAAGGGGGTGTTAAGGCCCCGTTACACGCAACGACGGATCTAACGACATATCGCCAGGGTCACGTATTCTGTAACACCCCCTTTACATGCAGCGATATCGCTAACAATATCGCTGGTGAAAGCACCCGCCCCCGTCGTTTGTGCGGCACGGGCAAATCGCTGCCCGTGGCGCACAAAATTGTTTGGAGCCGTCACACGGACTTACCTGCCTAGCGACGTCGCTGTTGCCAGCGAACCGACTCCTTTCTAAGGAGGCGGTTCATGCAGCGTTACTAAGCAGCCGCCCAATAGAAGCGGAGGGGCGGAGATGAGCGGCCATAACATCCCGCCCACCTCCTTCCGTCCTCATTGTGGGCGGCCGCAGGTAAGCTGTAGTTCGTCGTTCCCGAGGTGTCACACATAGCGATGTGTGCTGCCTCGGGAATGATGAACAACCTGCGTGCTCAACAATCAACGATTTTTTAAAAAGGAACGACGTGTCAACGATGGACGATAAGGTGAGTATTTTCCATCGTTAACGGTCGTTCCTTGCTGTCACACGCAACGACGTCGCTAACGATGCCGGATGTGTGTCACGGAATCCGTGACCCCGGCAATATATCGTTAGATCCGTCGTTGCGTGTAACGGGGCCTTTAGAGTATCGCGATATGGGGAAAGGTCCCATCCCGGCACCCAATGCAGCCAGAGACCTACTAAATGCCCATGTCGCTGCCTTCTTGGTCTTTATTACACACTAGTATACATACATACAGTCATACAGAAATGCTATGATTAGAACGTATAAAACTCACAAGGCTGCGGACGTGAAGCGATACCTCATGGAGACCTTCCTACAAGTCATTGGGTATGGTGGCTGCATGGAGTGGCCTCCACACTCACCTGACCTGACCCCATTGGACTTCTTTCTGTGACATCACATCAAGCAGCAGGTGTATGCGACCCCTCCTCCAACATTGCAGGACCTACGACGACGTATCACAGATGCTTGTGCAAACGTGTCACCTACCATATTGCACAGCGTGCAGCAAGATACAGTATGCTGTGCAGAGTCCAGACGTGCATTGCAGCTAACGGGGGACACTTTGAGCATCAAAGTTACATGAGCGCCATATGCGTGACCAGCATTCAATGTTTTGGGGGGGGGTCATGGGTTTCATATCATAGCATTTCTGTATGCAAGGTGTCGATTCGTATTGAATTGATGATGCCCTACAACTTTGTAATTCACTTTTTTTCTCTATCTTGTTCAGTTTTCAAGATAAAAATACTAACTCCGTTGTTTTCCACCAGGTGGCGCTATAGGTGGTTTCATTGCTCATAGCTACTTTACTATCCCTAGACACCGCTTCTATGCCTATAGCTGCCGCCGTTCTCAAGTTAATGGCGGTGGACAGGATATGGGTGGAAACCCTGTATACTACCATCTATGCTAGTGCATGCAAAAATCTCCTAGGGTCCATCTAGTGGTGGCTACAGGAAGTAAAAATTTCTGCATTCCCTTACTGAGATTTGGAGCTTTGAATCTGAAAAACAGAACACTGTGAACTACAAAGATTTATTAACAAAAAATTCATTGCAGAATGCAGAAGTACAAATGATAAAGATACTGTCTGTCACGATGGGACCTAAGGATATCGAGGGACAGGGAGCTCCTATATTGTCCCTCACATTAGGGAACTCTAGGCTACCCCTGACCTCCAGATTACACCCTAAGATGGTGACACTGGAGTCCCGTGCCTTCCTATGCTCCTGACCAGATCTTAACTGTTACCCCCCCAGGTAAAGAAAGGGCAGGAGTGTGATGGAAACACAGATTTAGGCTGCTTTCACACATCCGGTTTTAGCAGAGCCCGCCAATCCGGCTCTAAAACCTATGCAACGGATGCGGCGACAAAACCGCATCCTTTGCATAAGTTTTTAACATGCGGCCCGTCAGTTTTTTGCCGCTTGCGGCAGGCTACTGAGCATGTGCAGTGAAAAGAAACGCATGCGGCGGCCGGATGCAGTTTTTGCCGCATGCATGCATTGCAAATCTCTCTGCATCGGCCGGATGCGGCGCAATGCAGTTTTTTTGCCGGACAAAAAACGTGCCAGGCAACATTCCATACGGCCGCCGCATAGGCTAAATATGCCGTATGCGGCAAAAAACGGACGGAACGCAAGCCCATGCGGCACTAATGTAAGTCTATGCAAAAAAACCCGCAACCGGCGGAAAAAAAAACGGTTGCGTTTTTTCTGCAAAGCGCCGGATTGTGCCGCACAGGAAAAAACGGAGGTGTGAAAGCAGCCTAAGACAGACAAGGGTAAAACAAAACTCAGACACACTGCAAACTCACAGCAACAAACAGTAAGAGACAAAGGCAAAAAGCAAAACAAGGAAGGTAGCTACAGGGGTTAACACCACAATCGCACACAGCAATAATGCAGAACAGCCACCAGCAAGTATGCATCACAACATCTCACCAGACCAGTATAGATAAGCTATAGCTGGCATTAATGGAATAGGTCCAGCCAACATATATAGGAGGGGAGTGACTGTAACTGGCTCCCCACAGCATGTGATCAAAGAGTCTAACAAGCAGCCCAGCAGAAATTAACTCTTTCTAGCCTGTCTCAATCTGTGGGTCAACGCCCTCGCCCCCCTGCTCTGATCACAGACCTCAGAGAAGATAGCAGGCATAGAGCCAGAATCTGTAGTTTCCACAGATCCTGACGCTGTCATGACAGTTGGCGATGCCTGCAAATGCCTGCAAAAATCTCCTTGTGACAATATTCTTCTAATTGCTTTATATATTTTTGTATTATTTTATTGGTTTTTTTTAGAAAATGGATAGAAATAAGGACGGTGTCGTTACCATTGAGGAATTCATTGAATCGTGCCAGAAGGTAAGAGCACGGCAGGCGAGGACATTAAGGATCTAGATGGATGGCATTTCCCAATAATATAGACCAAATGTGCTAGAAAGGTAACAGTGCCCGTAATGCGGTGTCGTCCACTGCCTGAGGCTCTCTCACTGCGATGTCAGCTCTCCAAAGTATGGTGCCGTCCACTGCCTGCGGCTCTCACACTGCGATGTCAGCTCTCCATAGTATGGTGCAGTCCACTGCCTGCGGCTCTCATACTGCGATGTCCGCCCTCCTCTAGTATAGCGCCGTCCACTGCCTGTGGCTCTCACACTGCGATGTCCGCCCTCCTGTAGTACAGTGCCGTCCACTGCCTGCGGCTCTCACACTGCGATGTCAACTCTCCTCTAGTATAGTGCCATCCACTGCCTGCGGCTCTCACACTGCGATGTCCGCCCTCCTCTAGTATAGCGCCGTCCACTGCCTGTGGCTCTCACACTGCGATGTCCGCCCTCCTGTAGTACGGTGCCGTCCACTGCCTGCGGCTCTCACACTGCGATGTCAGCTCTCCTCTAGTATAGTGCCATCCACTGCCTGCGGCTCTCACACTGCGATGTCCGCCCTCCTGTAGTACGGTGCCGTCCACTGCCTGCGGCTCACACTGCGATGTCAGCTCTCCTCTAGTATAGTGCCATCCACTGCCTGCGGCTCACACTGCGATGTCAGCTCTCCTCTAGTATAGTGCCATCCACTGCCTGCGACTCTCACACTGTGAATATATAGTTTAGAATCATATTATGGGTCTGTGCGATTGCTATATAGACACACAGATAATTATGCTACTACATCTATATTTTGATTATTTACATACACAGATATTCTTATTACGTTTGAACAAACAATTTATAGCTTAGGCTATCTTCACATGATGTCTACCCTCCTCTAATACGGTGCCGTCCACTGCCTGTGACTCTCACACTGTGATGTCTACCCTCCTCTAATACGGTGCCGTCCACTGCCTGCGGCTCTCACACTGCGATGTCAGCCCTCCTGTAGTATGGTGCTTTCCACTGCCTGCGGCTCTCACACTGCGATGTCAGCTCTCCATAGTATGGTGCCGTCCACTGCCTGCAACTCACACTGCGATTTCTACCCTGCTCTAGTACGGCGCCGTCCACTGCCTGCGACTCTCACACTGCGATGTCCGCCCTCCTCTAGTACGGTGCCATCCACTGCCTGCGACTCTCAAACTGCGATGTCCGCCCTCCTCTAGTACGGTGCCGTCCACTGCCTGCGGCTCTCACACTGTGATGTCAGCCCTCCTGTAGTATGGTGCCGTCCACTGCCTGCGGCTCTCACACTGCGATGTCAGCCCTCCTGTAGTATGGTGCCGTCCACTGCCTGCAGCTCTCTCACTGCGATGTCAGCCCTCCTGTAGTACGATGCTGTCCACTGCCTGCGGCTCTCACACTGTGAATATATAGTTTAGAATCATATTATGGGTCTGTGCGATTGCTATATAGACACACAGATAAGTATGCTACTACATCTATATTTTGATTATTTACATACACAGATATTCTTATTACGTTTGAACAAACAATTTATAGCTTAGGCTACCTTCACATGATGTCTACCCTCCTCTAGTACGGTGCCGTCCACTGCCTACGACTCTCACACTGTGATGTCTACACTCCTCTAGTACGGTGCCATCCACTGCCTGCGGCTCTCACACTGCGATATCCGCCCTCCTGTAGTACGGTGCCATCCACTGCCTGCGGCTCTCACACTGCGATGTCAGCTGTCCCGTAGTATGGTGCCGTTCAATGCCTGCGACTCTCACACTGCAATGTCTGCCCTCCTGTAGTATGGTGCCGTCCACTGCCTGCGGCTCTCACACTGCAATGTCCACATGGCCCTAGCTGTAAAGTTTTGTCATGACTAATTAAAGATGACCTATAAGACGACCTCTGTGACCCCCTCTTTTCTTCTTTCTCCTCCGCAGGATGAAAACATTATGAGATCGATGCAACTCTTTGACAACGTCATTTAGCGAACCGACGACCTTCAAGATTTCCTTTTTTTTTCTCCCAAGGTCACACTTTTTACATAGACAATGTGGATGCACGACCACTGGAGAGAGCGTCCGATGCAAAGTAAAAATTCACAAAGTAATCTCTGTACTATGTCCTGGCTGTTGTAACACGTAACGGAGCCGATCCTGATGACCCAAAGGTGTCGCCTAGTATCGTCCATCTTCGTGATGGGAGTAGTAGTCTCCAGGGAGGACTCTTGTGAAGATCTCGAATGCTCTGAAGTAACCTCCAGCTGACTTCCGAAAACCAGGAAAACCTTAGAAACTTCTCTTTTCTTCTAGATGATAGTAGTAGCTGACGGCGTCGATCTTCACTCATCACATGATCCTTAAAGGGGATGTGACATAACCCTAATTTATTATTAATTTATGAGAACTGATTGTATTACAAGCCCCGCCATATAACGATATAACATTTACCCATGTAAGAATCCTAATTAATTGGTCATTTTTGTGACTAAACCTTTTTGGGGAAAGCCCTCCAAAAGTTGGGACTTTTGGTGAATATGCTATAGTAATGTTCCTTTATCTGCCTACAGCTATGGCCATGCTGGAAAACATTTATCCTGTATTCTCAAAGGGGGAAATCCACCTGGAGTCATCTGACAAGTCTTAAAGACCCTCCAAATGAAGACGTCTTGGAGCCCCTATATAGAAACTCTCAGATACCACACAATTATCAGAGGTCCTGTATACAGAAGCGAGACAAGTAGCCATGGGGCTCATTGCAAAACTTATAATAGACCCCAATAAAGTAATTCAAGTCCCATCTCAGACATTTTTGGTAAATTCATAGAGTATATCATAAACTAAGCAGCTCTCAACTCGTCTGGAAATGCCATCTTGGATGTAACTAGTGGAGCTTAAGAGGGTTGTCCCATCTGGGATATGCTATAAGTCAATAATATAGACGCAAGTCCCAGCACCAGCCTCTAGACCAGGGTCTTATAGGATAGAAAGGTGGCCGCGCGTGTCCGACTTTCTCTATTCATTTCCATAAGAGAGTCCAGCAAGGCGGAATATCATTTTTCTGACACCAATCTCAATATTCCCTGCAGAGTCATTAATTTAAAGGGATGTCCAGGATTAGAAAAACATGGCTGCTTTATTTCATAAACACCACCACCCTTGACCCTAGGTTATATATGGGGCTGCAATCAGCCCCATTGAAGTGAATGGAGCTGAGCTTCAATACTACACACAACCAATGTTTAGGGGTGATTCTGTTTTCTTACAGCAGCCATTTTTTTAAATCATATTCTGAACATGGGAGCTACCAATTGTCACCACTAGAGGGAGCTCAGGATCTTACCGCACAGTGTATGCCATAACTGCCAATGCTCCCTCTAGTGGTGGCTGTATGTTATGTTTTTATTAGGTTTTTATGCAGGGGATTTGGTGTTTTTTTATATCAGAAATTAAGAGCTCTGAAAAGTATAAAAAAAGAGGTTTGGACATTGGAAATTCATTGTAAGATCTATGTGATAATTTAGAAATCTTTTATTGTCTACAGAAATATTATTATTATTATTATTATTAATAATAATTATTATTTTATAGCGCCATTTATTCCCTGGCACTTTACATAGGAATAAGGGATATAGATAATAAAAATAAGTACAAATAATGATAAAAGCATAGACTGGTATAGTAAGAGAGAGGACCCTGCCCGTGAGGGCTCAAAGCCCACATATATGAAAAAATTTAGATATGGAACCTGTACTATGAATGACTCATTTCCCATTAAAGGGTCTTTATAGATAGATTTTGTTGGACAGAGCTTGTAAAAACAAGTACTTTTGTAATTTACTGCTTATTAAAATTGGCAGCCGTTTTTAAGATATTCACATTTTATTTTGTTTACACCTTGTTGCCTAGGAGACCGACCACCGCTGCTGTCTATCTTGTTTCTACCAGTAGAACAATATGACGTGCACACCGTTGTGGAGCAGGGTGCAAGTGGAAGAGGGTTCCTTGTTTGTACCACGCCAAAGCTGGCCAAGATTAGGAAGTGACAGAGATCCTGACCAGCATCAAAGCAGTGCTTACAAGCTCGATAGAAAGAGCTTGTAATGACTGCGCATGCTCTGCACTCCATCAGCGGTGGTCGGTATCCAAGCGAATGAGCTGTAAAGAAAAGTGCTAATATCTCAAGCATGGCTGAAAATTTTAATAAGCAATGTCGGAAGCCCAGTTTCTTTCTAAGAGATGAGAGTCCTGGTCGTTGTAACCCAGACAAGCCAAATAAAGGGGATGTTTTCCCATAAAGGGGAAGTTCACCTAAATGTAAGACATTATCAGTGAGGCTTTAGGAACTGGGTCCTCTGCCATGTTCGGTAATATGAGACCATTGCCTCCAATTAGAGACCTTCCTGTGGATGTCCATTGCTGGCTGTCCTAGTTATATATATATATATATACAGTCATATGAAAAAGTTTGGGCACCCCTATTAATGTTAACCTTTTTTCTTTATAACAATTTGGGTTTTTGCTATTTCAGTTTCATATATCTAATAACTGATGGACTGAGTAATATTTCTGGATTGAAATGAGGTTTATTGTACTAACAGAAAATGTGCAATCCGCATTTAAACAGAATTTGACCGGAGCAAAAGTATGGGCACCTCAACATAAAAGTGACATTAATATTTTGTAGATTTTCCTTTTGCGAAAATCACAGCCTCTAGTCGCTTCCTGTAGCTTTTAATGAGTTCCTGGATCCTGGATGAAGGTAGATTTGACCATTCCTGTTTACAAAACAATTCCAGTTCAGTTAAGGTTGATGGTCGCCGACCATGGACAGCCGCTTCAAATCATCCCACAGATGTTCAATGATATTCAGGTCTGGGGACTGGGATGGCCATTCCAGAACATTGTAATTGTTCCTCTGCATGAATGCCGGAGTAGATTTGGAGCGGTGTTTTGGATAATTGTCCTGCTGAAATATCCATCCCCTGCGTAACTTCAACTTCGTCACTGATTCTTGCACATTATTGTCAAGAATCTGCTGATACTGTGTTGAATCCATGCGACCCTCAACGTTAACAAGATTCCCGGTGCCGGCATTGGCCACACAGCCCCAAAGCATGATGGAACCTCCACCAAATTTTACTGTGGGTAGCAAGTGCTTTTCTTGGAATGCCGTGTTTCTTGCCTCCATGCATAACGCCTTTTTGTATGACCAAACAACTCAATCTTTGTTTCATCAGTCCACAGGACCTTCTTCCAAAATGTAACTGGCTTGTCCAAATGTGTTTTTGCACACCTCAGGTGACTCTGTTTGTGGCGTGCTTGCAGAAACGGCTTCTTTCGCATCACTCTCCCATACAGCTTCTCCTTGTGCAACGTGCGCTGTATTGTTGACCGATGCACATTGACACCATCTGCAGCAATATGATGCTGCAGGTCTTTGGAGGTGGTCTGTGGATTGTCCTTGACTGTTCTCACCATTCTTCTTCTCTGCCTTTCTGATATTTTTCTTGGCCTGCCACTTTTGGGCTTAACAAGAACTGTACCTGTGTTCTTCCACTTCCTTACTATGTTCCTCATAGTGGAAACTGACAGTTTAAATCTCTGAGACAACTTTTTGTGTCCTTCCCTGAACAACTATGTTGAATAATCTTTGTTTTCAGATCATTTGAGAGTTGTTTTGAGGAGCCCATGATGCCACTCTTTATAGGAGATTCAAATAGGAGAACAACTTGCAAGTGGCCACCTTAAATACCTTTTCTCATGATTGGATACACCTGCCTATGAAGGTCAAAGCTGAATGAGGTTACAAGACCAATTTAGTGCTTTAGTAAGTCAGTAAAAAGTAGTTAGGAGTGTTCAAATCAAGAAATTGATAAGGGTGCCCATACTTATGCACCTGTCAAATTTTATTTAAATGCGGATTGCACATTTTCTGTTAGTACAATAAACCTCATTTCAATCCAGAAATATTACTCAGTCCATCAGTTATTAGATATATGAAACTGAAATAGCTGTTGCAAAAACCCAAATTGTTATAAAGAAAAAAGGTTAAGATTAATAGGGGTGCCCAAATTTTGTCATATGACTGTATATATAGCACCAACATATTGTGCGGTGTTATACAAAGACCCTCATCGCTAATATCGAGTCCGATCCTCGATATGGCTCACAATCTGATTTTCAAATGAACCTGTTAGGCCCTCTTTTATCAAAGCTATCTGTTGCCCCTAGCAACCAATCAGAGCTCAGCTTTCATTTTTAAAATAGCTCTGGTAGAATGAAAGCTGCACTGCGACTGGTTGCTATGGGCAACACCCAGCAGATTTAATAAGAGGCCTATTTTTTTTTTTTTAGATTTTAGAAAGTTGATGGAAACCTACACGGATATAGGAATTCCTCATAAATTCCTTAATTAAAAAGGCTTTTTATACTTTTACCGATGTAGGTCGTAATAATTGTATTAGTCCATTATACAGCCAGTAAAGGCTTAAAGGCAGTGACTGAAGCTCTGATCATGGCTGTTTAACTATGTAGATGCTGCTGTCATCTCTGTCAGTGCCATTATAATAGCTGGAGTCGGCCTGAACCCTTTAGGGTGGTGGTGGTGGATGGCCATGGCCTTGTTGCCGCCATCAAAGTGTTCCCGAGTAGCCTTGTCTGTGTGGCTGGGCCTCAGGACACAATGCCAGCTTCATTATATATCTAAATATAGCTATACAGTGCCTACAAGTAGTATTAAACCCCCTGCAGATTTAGCAGGGTTACACATTCGGAATTAACTTGGCATTGTGACATTTGGACTGTAGATCAGCCTGGAAGTGTGAAATGCACTGCAGCAAAAAAGAATGTTATTTCTTTTTTTTTTTTTTTTTTTTTTTTAAATTGTGAAAAGTTTATTCAGAGGGTCATTTATTATTCAACCCCTCAAACCACCAGAATTCTGTTTGGTTCCCCTAAGGTATTAAGAAGTATTTCAGGCACAAAGAACAATGAGCTTCACATGTTTGGATTAATTATCTATTTTTCCAGCCTTTTCTGACTAATTAAGACCCTCCCCAAACTTGTGAACAGCACTCATACTTGGTCAACATGGGAAAGACAAAGGAGCATTCCAAGGCCGTCAGAGACAAGATCGTGGAGGGTCACAAGGCTGGCAAGGGGTACAAAACCCTTTCCAAGGAGTTGGGCCTACCTGTCTCCACTGTTGGGAGCATCATCCGGAAGTGGAAGGCTTATGGAACTACTGCTAGCCTTCCACGTTCTGGACAGCCTTTGAAAGTTTCCACCCGTGCCGAGGCCAGGCTTGTCCGAAGAGTCAAGGCTAACCCAAGGACAACAAGGAAGGAGCTCCGGGAAGATCTCATGGCAGTGGGGACATTGGTTTCAGTCAACACCATAAGTAACGTACTCCACCGCAATGGTCTCCGTTCCAGACGAGCCCGTAAGGTACCTTTTACTTTCAAAGCGTCATGTCAAGGCTCGTCTACAGTTTGCTCATGATCACTTGGAGGACTCTGAGACAGACTGGTTCAAGGTTCTCTGGTCTGATGAGACCAAGATCGAGATCTTTGGTGCCAACCACACACGTGACGTTTAGAGACTGGATGGCACTGCATACGACCCCAAGAATACCATCCCTACAGTCAAGCATGGTGGTGGCAGCATCATGCTGTGGGGCTGTTTCTCAGCCAAGGGGCCTGGCCATCTGGTCCGCATCCATGGGTAGATGGATAGCATGGCCTACCTGGAAATTTCACGGAAATTTGGATATGCCGATGACTGGGCACTTGCTATGGTAAGCAAAACAATGGAGGAAGCAGAGGACGTTCTTACAAAAGATCTTAGTGTAATGGGAAAGTACTTCCGACAATGGAGATTAAAACCTAACCCATCAAAAACGGAAGTTTGTTGCTTTCATCTACACAATGCAAGTGCCAAGACTGAACTTAAAGTACAATTTGAAGGCCAATCTGTTAAACACAATTTCAATCCTAAGTACTTAGGTGTAACCCTTGATAGAAGTCTAACTTTTAAATCCCATCTGGATAAATTGGCACAGAAACTGAAAGCACGTAATAATATTATTCAGAAACTTTGTGGATCCTCATGGGGCTCGGCAACATCTGTTTTGAGAACATCTACTCTTGCCCTGGTGTCCTCTGCTGCAGAATACTGGGCTCCAGCATGGTTAAATAGCTGTCATGTAAACTTAATTTACACTCAGCTGAACAACTCTTTGCGTATATCTGGTGCGATTAGACCTACACCTGTTCACTGGTTACCTGTGCTGGGTCATATCGCACCCGCAAATCTAAGAAGACAAAAGCTCCTACTTAAAGAATACACTAAAGTAGTGAATAATGAAAAACTTCCAATACACCAAAATATCAGAGATGTTACAATACAACGATTGAAATCAAGACACCCGCCCATCCGAACTGCAATCACCTTGCATGAACAAAACTTCAATTTAGAGGAGAAATGGCGAGAACTTTGGGTCAATGTAGTAGAAGGTGATCCCCAAATGTTCCCTAATTTACAAAACCCTCCACCAGGCTTCAATCTACCAAGGAAAACATGGGTTACTCTAAATCGTATCAGAACAAACTTTGGCGTCTGTGCAGATTTTATGTATAAGTGGGGAAAATATGACTCTCCGACCTGTGACTGTGGAGCAGATCGTCAAACTATCCAGCACATTGTTGAGGAGCGCCCCCTGAGATCCTACCATGGTGACAAGAAGGATTTCTATATTGTAAATGATAACGCTATTGCATATAAAGAAAATCTTGATATTCAAATTTGATTTTTATCCTTTTGATATTTTTCAATCACTGTCTATTGTCTGGTGTTTATTTTTATATGATGGTAAGATATACGTTCATACGATTAAATAAATGGCCTACCTGGAGATTTTGGCCAAGAACCTCCGCTCCTCCATCAAGGATCTTAAGATGGGTCGTCATTTCATCTTCCAACAAGACAATGACCCAAAGCACACAGCCAAGAAAACCAAGGCCTGGTTCAAGAGGGAAAAAATCAAGGTGTTGCAGTGGCCTAGTCAGTCTCCTGACCTTAACACAATTGAAAACTTGTGGAAGGAGCTCAAGATTAAAGTCCACATGAGACACCCAAAGAACCTAGATAACTTGGAGAAGATCTGCATGGAGGAGTGGGCCAAGATAACTCCAGAGACCTGTGCCGGCCTGATCAGGTCTTATAAAAGACGATTATTAGCTGTAATTGCAAACAAGGGTTATTCCACAAAATATTAAACCTAGGGGTTGAATAATAATTGACCCACACTTTTATGTTGAAAATTTATTAAAATTTAACTGAGCAACATAACTTGTTGGTTTGTAAGATTTATGCATCTGTTAATAAATCCTGCTCTTGTTTGAAGTTTGCAGGCTCTAATTTATTTGCATCTTATCAAACCTGCTAAATCTCCAGGGGGTTGAATACTACTTGTAGGCACTGTATATATCTATAGATATATATCTATATCTATCTATCTATATATATATATATATATATATATATATATATATATATAGATGTATATATATATATATATATATATATATATATATATATATAGTATATATACAGCCAAATTACTCTATAAAGTACAAAATCCCAGATTCAAGTCCCTAGGTAGACTAAAAAATGAGTAAAAAAAAAAATGTATTACAAATATATAAATAGTTGAATCAACCCCCCTTTGGAATTTTAATAATAATAATTAAAAAAAAACATATTTGCTGTCACCATGGCAATCTATGAAATAATAATATTAGTTGTCTAGCATGGTAAATGCTATAAAGAAAAAAAAAAGTGAAAAATATTAAGTTGTCGTTTTTCGATCACCTCCGAAAAATGGAATAAAAAATGATCAAAATGTTGTATGTACCCCAAAATGATGCCCAAAAAATGACAGCTCAACACAGCTCTATGGATGAATAAAGTTAGGGGTGTCAGAAAACGGCGACACAAATCAGATATACAGGCAGTCAGTGGATTGTTAGCATAACCCAAATATGTAAGCTGGAATACTCGCCTCACTGCTGACCGCTCCGGCCGCTCCGCTGCTCGCCACCCGCCATCTTCTTTGTACTGTCAAACGCCGCATCTCCGGACTCCTCACTATAGACCAATATGTCCGGCCGCATTCAAATCTCGGAGGTCACTATGCGTTATATTGTTGTGACCTTATAACATGCAGTGACCTCCGGGGCCTGCATGAAATTTTGAATATTCGGAACGCGATGACGTAACCATACGGGTGTCGGAGAGGTCAACAATGAGGTATTAGGCTTTTCTTATAAACTTCCAATATTCATGACTATGATTCATATATAAGTCAGGTGTGTGTGTATATATATATATATATGTATATATACATATATATATATATATATACACACATACATATATCTATCTATATATATATGTCTATATATATATATATCTATATATATATATATAGATATATATATATAGATAGATATATATATATATATATATATAAATAGATAGATATATCTATATATATATCTATATATATATATATATATATATATATATATATATATATATATATACATACACACACAGCAAATACATGTATCACTTTTATTTTTTTTATTTTTTTCAGAATTTTTAACCACTAAAACATAAATAAATGTATAGAGCAAGTTGACGGAATGCTTGAGAATCATATTGCCGGGCAATTTTTGCTGCCCAATAGTCAAAGTGAAATTGAAATCCAAAATAACTACGGCGAAGTAGCATTTTTTTTCCACCATTTCACGGCAGTTGGATTTTTTTCCCCCATTTTTCACTACATTATATTATAATATGAAAGGTGTTAAAAAATATAATTCTTCCTGCAAAAAAATAAGCCCTATATATATTCATATAGTCAAAAAAGAAAAACGTTCTAACTGTTGGAAGAAAGGGAAAAAGGTAACAAAAAAAAGGCACAGAAAAGAACATCGGTGGCGGCGTGAAAGGGTTATACAGGTTTATAGGGGTATTCCCATCTCCAAAATCCTATGGCAATATGTAGAAGGTGTAATAATAATAATATGAGCAAATACCTCCAATTAGAAATGTAGTATAGATCTTCTGATCAGCTATGTCACTTACCTCATGTGCAGGGCATTGCAGGACCCTAAGTATCCATGGTTACAAACATGCCTATAGTGGCATCTGCATCACCCGGCACGGCCGCACACTCTCCTAGCAGGAGCATCTCAGCTGCATAGAAATACATGCAGCCAACCTGCTCCTGTCTGGAAAACAGCAGGCTGCACCGGGTGACACCAATGCGAGTCACTCGTAAGTGTGAATCCGGCCTTAGTTAGTTGCTAGTGGTCATAACCATGGACACCTAAGGTTCTGCAATGCCCTGCACATGAGGTAAGAGACAGTGAATCAGAAGAAATATACATTTGTAATTGGAGACATTTGCTAATATAATTATTATTAAACCTACTACATAGTGGAATAGGATATTTGAGATGGGAATGCCCCTTTAATGATATTCAATCTCATTTCTTATGGTCTTTTAATTGGTTATTTAATAGGGGAGGCTGGACTTCCACTGGAATTATCATATTTTTGTAATCAGAACATTTTATGGAGTATTTTTTTTTCCTCTTTTTTTTTTAATGTATATCACCATATTTATGAGGAACTCAATCCCTTTATCTTAGGTCACAATCAGCTGCTTCCTTCCATGAAGCTCAGTGATAATGTCCATATGTATGAGATCCCATTAGTGGCAGCTGCAGAAGGTCAACATTTTTGCACAGGAATACAGGGGGGCCTGACCCTTTTTTCCCCAGGGCCCATTTAATTCTCAGTCCACATCTGGCTAGTGGCCTCCATGTATGTACCTGAACACATGTAGGTGTGCCTGATCCAGGTGACGTTCCCGCAGGATGTCTATGGTCCTTAATATGGTGTTCTGATGAATCAGCTCCACTTTTTTCGTGGAGTTTTCTATATCTCACCTTGGTTTTCAGTAATTATCTGCACAGACCGCATCACCCTTTGCTTGTTTCTGCCGCTCATCCCCTCTCCATAGAGTTTTGCTTGCTTCTGCCCCTCATCCCCTCTCCATATAGATTTGCTTGCGTCTGCCCCTCATCCCCTCTCCATAGAGATTTGCTTGCTTCTGCCCCTCATCCCCTCTCCATAGAGTTTTGCTTGCTTCTGCCCCTCATCCCCTCTCCATAGAGATTTGCTTGCTTCTGCCCCTCATCCCCTCTCCATAGAGTTTTGCTTGCTTCTGCCGCTCATCCCCTCTCCATAGAGTTTTGCTTGCTTCTGCCCCTCATCCCCTCTCGATAGAGTTTTGCTTGCTTCTGCCGCTCATCCCATCTCCATAGTTTTGCTTGCTTCTGCCCCTCATCCCCTCTCCATTGTTTTTCTTGCTTCTGCCCCTCATCCCCTCTCCATATAGTTTTGCTTGCTTCTGCCCCTCATCCCCTCTCCATATAGATTTGCTTGCTTCTGCCCCTCATCCCCCCATAGAGTTAACTTGCTTCTGCTGCCTTTCCTTTCTCCATAGAGTTTTTCTTGCTTCTGCCCCTCATCACCTCTCCATAGTTTTATTGCTACTGCAGCTCATCCCCTCTCCATAGAGTTTTGCTTGCTTCTGATGCTCATCCCCTCTCCATAGTTTTACTTACTTCTGCCCCTCATTCACTCTCCATAGGGTTTTACTTACTTCTGCCCCTCATTCCCTCTCCAGAGGTTTGCTTGCTTCTGCCCCACATCCCCCTCCAGAGTTTTGCTTGCTTCTGCCCCTCATCCCCTCTCTATAGGGTTTTACTTACTTCTGCCCTCATCCCCTCTCAATAGTTTTGCTTGCTTCTGCCCCTCATCCCCAACTCCATAGAGTTTTGCTTACTTCTGCCGCTGATCCCCTCCCCATCATTCCCTTCCCGCCTAACTCTGATGCCCTGTCCTAAGGATAATATTATTCAATTAACATCAAAGAGAAATTACAACCCTTAACATGCTAGTTGTAGTTACTTGACAGCTAGAGAGACAGTATATCCATTTTCCTATATAAATCCTGTCCAGATTCATTTCTTAATATGTCTTGATAGCAATGAGGTCATATTAATACAAAATCCTCTGCATAAACCTAGATTAATTAAATGATAGCTTTTTAACTAGCTATATCCACCACTAGAGGGCGCACACTTCATACATGTTTTTACATTGAACTCCATACTATATGCAGTGAGCTCCCTCTAGTGGTGACATTCAGAACTTTGTTTTTTATGCACAGGATTTGGACCTCTGTTTTGGAAGAACTTTAACTGCAAAATATTAAGTCAAA
Source organism: Anomaloglossus baeobatrachus (assembly GCF_048569485.1). Lineage (NCBI taxonomy): Eukaryota > Metazoa > Chordata > Amphibia > Anura > Aromobatidae > Anomaloglossus > Anomaloglossus baeobatrachus. The sequence goes on along the minus strand of NC_134357.1, from coordinate 29,910,411 downwards.
ATTCCCTTTTGGACCACGTTGGATGTGATGCATTTGTCAGAGGGTACAGCATGGCATCATGTTTAACCCATTGCGCAGCAATGTAATTTTAGACCTTTGTATCTGAGAATGTATGCATTGTGTAATGATAGATGAGCGCTAAGTGATATAGAAATTCTATGCACATTGTGTTATTTTATTTTTTTGGAAAGTGCAATAATCTTCCAATAGGTGGGAATTTTAAGGGACACCCTTTGTGCTTTTTTTTTTTTTATATATGGGGGGCGGATAGGGGAAGGGTAAAAGAATATTATTAAAAAAAAAAAAATTTAAAAAGTATTTAGTAGCATGCTATAGATATACAGAGATTACGTATTGGCTGCTTAGACCTCAGCCGGTGTAGAGAAGCTGAGAAACACAATTAGCAATATCCTCCAGCTGGAACTGAAAAGAATCCCTCCAGCTTCTCAGCTGGCGCCAATGACTTGACATCGGGACGTCTCTCTTCTGAATGACAAGTCTCCCAGCATGACAGTGATGGATTGAAAGTTTGTATTAACCTCATATTTCTACAAGACTCGGAGGAATGTTTCATCGGCGCGTTCTTCCTCGTGTTTCGTTGACTGGATGCCTGTTTCATCTTAATTATTGGGGAGGGAATAAAAAGCACTGATTTATAAACTAGGGATTTGAGATGAACCTCACGTATTGACGCATGAGCTGTGTATATAGATAACTCACCCACTGTATTCAGATGTGTCCGGTTTGGTAGCCGACTATAGCTGCTTTGCAATTCAGAAATGTATATTTTGTACAAAAATAAAAATAAAAATCAAGACTGCTATGCACAGGACGCGCTCTCCGGGGGTGATTATTTCACTTTTTTCAGATTTATTAACATGTTAAAGACCCGGTATAGTAAGAACATGTCGTCCTGGGCGGAGAAGATGGTGGCCCCAATGATGTTGCGGTGCAGCTCCATGTGCCTGTATGCACGCCTGACAATGTCTGGGCATGATCCTGGTGAGATAGTGTCCTGGGGGGGTCTCCGCCCAGACCTGGATAAGGGTATCAGTGGCTTCTGGAGAGTGATGGTGTCAGGTCCCAGGAATATAAGGGATAATCAATAGCATCAACGCCTTCGTCATCCAGGAGCTGCCTACACTCTGGCCATGAGTCTGGGCATTGTCCTTCACCAGGAGGAACCCTTGTGCTTATTTCACCAGTGTAAGGTCTGAAATGGCTCTGAGGATTTCAGCCTGGTACCTACCGTAGCAGCAGTCAAGGTACCACTGATACCACAGGGACAGTTGTGTGACCATCTGTTATGGCTTCAGGGGCGGGCATGCAACAGAATGGGGATGAGTACTCACTAGACAATGGAGCCCAGGCTAAGGGTACCGTCTCACTAAACGACGTACCAGCGATTCCGACCACAATACGACCTGGTCAGGACAGGATCGCTGGTACGTCGCTACATGGTCGCTGGTGAGCTGTCAATCAGGCAGATCTCACCAACGACCAGCCACCAGCGACTCGTGTTACGATGCTGTGCTTGGTAACCAGGGTAAATATCGGGTAACTAAGCAAAGCGCTTTGCTTAGTAACCCGATGTGTACCCTGGCTACATGTGCAGGGAGCCAGCGCTAAGTGGTGTACGCTGGTAACCAGGGTAATTATCGGGTAACTAAGCAAAGCGCTTTGCTTAGTTACCCGATATTTACCCTGGCTACCAGCGTACGCTGCTTACACAGAGTCGGTGCTCGTTGGTCTCCCGCCGTCAATCACGCTAATGTGTGCTGCACAGCGGGAGACCAGCGAGCAAAAAATGAACCAGAACAGTGTGTAACGATCAGCGATTTCACAGCAGGGGCCAGGTCGCTGCTTAGTGTCACACACAGCGAGATCGTTGATGAGGTCACTGGTATGTCACAAAAGCTGTGACTCAGCAGCGATCTCGCTGTGTGAGAAGTACCCCTTACCCTTGACTAAGCGGCTACCTGATCTTCCCTAGAGCCTCTGGTGGTGAGGATAGGCTTGTGTTGCAGGTAGCCGCCAGGTACCACTCCAAGGCAGTCTCCGAGTCCATAGTAGCTGACCCAAACTGTAGCAGGTAGAACTGAGTCAGGACTACGTGCTAGAGACAGGAGTGGGAGCAGGCGAGATGGAGCCATAGCCACAGGCCGGAGTCTGGACTGGAAACAGTCAGGATGGAATCGGAGACACAGGCCAGAATCTGGATGTCGCTCTCGGTATGGGGGAAGACTAGACGAATGGTGAAAGGGGAAGACTGTCTCTAGAGCAGGGGAAGATGGTGACTCCTGGTAAAACCTACAGCTGGCCCCTGGCTTCCATGACGTGCCTTGATTGGCGCATAAGCGCAGAACCTATCAGGATAACTAGGCCCTGGCTGACGCTGAAATAAGCTGTAGGTAGTGACCGGACGGGATGAGCGCTAGTCAACCCCACTAAGACCTAAAATAGAAAACTCTCAGGGAAAACAAACAAGGGAATGCAAGATGACTTTGGGAGAATGACAGCAACATACAACGTGTTTTGACAGGAGATTTCAAGCCAACTGCTTGCAATCTGGACAGCATAGGAGTAAACTCTATCACGGGCTACTAACCAAGGGGAAATGCAGGTATACAGTTAGGTCCAGAAATATTTGGACAGTGACACAATTTTCGCGAGTTGGGCTCTGCATGCCTCCACATTGGATTTGAAATGAAACCTCTACAACAGAATTCAAGTGCAGATTGTAACGTTTAATTTGAAGGTTTGAACAAAAATATCTGATAGAAATTGTAGGAATTGTACACATTTCTTTACAAACACTCCACATTTTAGGAGGTCAAAAGTAATTGGACAAATAATGCAAACCCAAACAAAATATTTGTATTTTCAATATTTTGTGGCGAATCACTGCCTTAAGTCTGGAACCCATGGACATCACCAAACGCTGGGTTTCCTCCTTCTTAATGCTTTGCCAGGCCTTTACAGCCGCAGCCTTCAGGTCTTGCTTGTTTGTGGGTCTTTCCGTCTTAAGTCTGGATTTGAGCAAGTGAAATGCATGCTCAATTGGGTTAAGATCTGGTGATTGACTTGGCCATTGCAGAATGTTCCACTTTTTTGCACTCATGAACTCCTGGGTAGCTTTGGCTGTATGTTTGGGGTCATTGTCCATCTGTACTATGAAGCGCCGTCCGATCAACTTTGCGGCATTTGGCTGAATCTGGGCTGAAAGTATATCCCGGTACACTTCAGAATTCATCCGGCTACTCTTGTCTGCTGTTATGTCATCAATAAACACAAGTGACCCAGTGCCATTGAAAGCCATGCATGCCCATGCCATCACGTTGCCTCCACCATGTTTTACAGAGGATGTGGTGTGCCTTGGATCATGTGCCGTTCCCTTTCTTCTCCAAACTTTTTTCTTCCCATCATTCTGGTACAGGTTGATCTTTGTCTCATCTGTCCATAGAATACTTTTCCAGAACTGAGCTGGCTTCATGAGGTGTTTTTCAGCAAATTTAACTCTGGCCTGTCTATTTTTGGAATTGATGAATGGTTTGCATCTAGATGTGAACCCTTTGTATTTACTTTCATGGAGTCTTCTCTTTACAGTTGACTTAGAGACAGATACACCTACTTCACTGAGAGTGTTCTGGACTTCAGTTGATGTTGTGAACGGGTTCTTCTTCACCAAAGAAAGTATGCGGCGATCATCCACCACTGTTGTCATCCGTGGACGCCCAGGCCTTTTTGAGTTCCCAAGCTCACCAGTCAATTCCTTTTTTCTCAGAATGTACCCGACTGTTGATTTTGCTACTCCAAGCATGTCTGCTATCTCTCTGATGGATTTTTTCTTTTTTTTCAGCCTCAGGATGTTCAGCTTCACCTCAATTGAGAGTTCCTTAGACCGCATGTTGTCTGGTCACAGCAACAGCTTCCAAATGCAAAACCACACACCTGTAATCAACCCCAGACCTTTTAACTACTTCATTGATTACAGGTTAACGAGGGAGACGCCTTCAGAGTTAATTGCAGCCCTTAGAATCCCTTGTCCAATTACTTTTGGTCCCTTGAAAAAGAGGAGGCTATGCATTACAGAGCTGTGATTCCTAAACCCTTTCTCCGATTTGGATGTGAAAACTCTCATATTGCAGCTGGGAGTGTGCACTTTCAGCCCATATTATATATATAATTGTATTTCTGAACATGTTTTTGTAAACAGCTAAACTAACAAAACTTGTGTCACTGTCCAAATATTTCTGGACCTAACTGTATATAGACACGGAGTGGGGATAAGGATTTGCAGCTGAACTGCCAAGACATGCCGGCGGCCGGGCGCTCAGCTGAGAGCTCTCACATGCCGGCGGCCGGGCGCTCAGCTGAGAGCTCTCACATGCCGGCGGCCGGGCGCTCAGCTGAGAGCTCTCACATGCCGGCGGCCGGGCGCTCAGCTGAGAGCTCTCACATGCCGGTGGCTGGGCGCTCAGCTGAGAGCTCTCACATGCCGGCGGCCGGGCGCTCAGCTGAGAGCTCTCACATGCCGGTGGCTGGGCGCTCAGCTGAGAGCTCTCACATGCCGGTGGCTGGGCGCTCAGCTGAGAGCTCTCACATGCCGGCGGCCGGGCGCTCAGCTGAGAGCTCTCACATGCCGGTGGCTGGGCGCTCAGCTGAGAGCTCTCACATGCCGGTGGCTGGGCGCTCAGCTGAGAGCTCTCACATGCCGGTGGCTGGGCGCTCAGCTGAGAGCTCTCACATGCCGGCGGCCGGGCGCTCAGCTGAGAGCTCTCACATGCCGGCAGCCGGGCGCTCAGCTGAGAGCTCTCACATGCCGGCAGCCGGGCGCTCAGCTGAGAGCTCTCACATGCCGGCGGCCGGGCGCTCAGCTGAGAGCTCTCACATGCCGGTGGCTGGGCGCTCAGCTGAGAGCTCTCACATGCCGGCGGCCGGGCGCTCAGCTGAGAGCTCTCACATGCCGGCGGCCGGGCGCTCAGCTGAGAGCTCTCACATGCCGGCAGCCGGGCGCTCAGCTGAGAGCTCTCACATGCCGGCAGCCGGGCGCTCAGCTGAGAGCTCTCACATGCCGGCAGCCGGGCGCTCAGCTGAGAGCTCTCACATGCCGGCGGCTGGGCGCTCAGCTGAACATTCAGCCACCAAGAAACAAAATAAAGTTTCTGTGATTTAAATAAAAAAAAAAAAAAGAAGAGCATGCGCAGTGAAAAATAAAGGTTTCCGTCGCTCCAAAAAACGTTACAAGCCACGTTCCTTCCGCCCAACGCAGCGTCAAAATAACGACGCTGCGTCGTCCAGCGGATGCAACGCTGACACTTGCGTTACAGTGTGTCGTCCATACAAGTTTATGGAGAATAGCGCAGTGCGTTAACGGACTGCGCTATTCTCCAGTGACGGATTCCGCTGAACGCAAGTGTGAAAGTAGCCTAACGTCGATCGTCCGTGTATTTTTGTATTTGGGTTTTCATGAAAACGTTGCATCGTTTGTTTCTGCAGTTTCCGTGCTGAGCCATCTACTGGTGCAGACCGATCTAACTGAGGATCCACCAGTGAGTTCGTTCAGGCCAATGAGAGCCTTTGCATCTCTGTGGTCTTTTTCTGAGTTCCTCTCAGCTGATTTATAACCCCGGATCATATCGAAGAAAAATGCGTCAGAAAACAGAGAAAGTGCAAAAGTCAACCAAAAGTTTTAAAGAAACCGATAGCAAAAGTTCTTTTTAAGCCCCAAATACATGAAAACGTCCCCGGATGTGAAGAATTGTGCGGAATTTTCAGATGCTGAATCCGGAGGAATGCGAGGCTGCTTCACATCTACGGGGAGGAGGATTTGCGGTTTCTCATATTTAACTTCCTGTGTCAGCCGCCATCTTGCCGGAGCCCTGCACAGTAGGACAGCCCCGCCCCATAGCTTTACCTCTAGCCAGCACTTTGTTTACATGTCAGTTTAAATTCAGAAGCCACGCCTCTTTAACCCTGTCCCAAAATTTTTAATTCACCGCAGACACATTTCCTACGGAATACAAAATATTCCAGCACGTATACAGTTAACCGTTACACCGCCCTTTGACGCTCTGATTGGTCGGGAATGATAAGGCCCCGCCTGGTGACGTCACGCCGCATTGTCAGGCGTAGTCCTGCACAGTTAGTCTGCGCTTTAGGAAGCCCCGCCTTCTAACGCCACTGCGCAGGATCGGGCGCATGCGCACTGTGAAGTAAACATTCTCCGGGGTGCAGACGTTCGGCGGCTCGGTAATTCGATGTCGGTGATTGTTAACGAAGAAAACCGAGTGTCCTGAGCCGGAAAAAGAAGACTGATAACCGGCTGCCGGGGCCGCGGTGTGCACCCTGAGCTCCGAGCATTGGGGTTTTTTTTTTGTGTTTTTGCTTTCCCGTCTCTGAGGCGACTGGTTCCATCCGGTTCCTGCACCTGCGCACTGAGTCCCTGGCAGGAAGCTTGACAGGATGGTGCAGAAAGACGGGCAAGCAGCGGCGGCCGCCAGCTCCGAAGCGAACACGGAGGCCAATCCCAACCCCCTGGTGCCCGAACTGGCGGCGCCGGCGCCCGCAGGGGAGGACACCGACACTGAGACCGAGACCTCCGCGGGCAGGAGGTTCCTGTGCGGCGTCGTGGAGGGTACGTGCTGTCTGCACGGGGTGAGGGGCCCCTGTGCGCGCTGCATCCTGGGAAACGCGCATTGTGCCCTTGTAAGACTACAGGTCCCATCATGCCCCGGTCTGGAGTAGCCCAGCATGGGGGAGGGGGGCTCCATGTTATTTTCAGGGCATTGATTGACAGCAGTAATTCAGCCCTCTTCATAGACCAGGTAACAGGACCCCCCCCCCCTCCTGTTACAGTCCAAGCGCCCAACCTGTGCCAAGACTACAAGTCCCAGCATGCCTATTTCTGGTTTTCAGTCTCCCTGTAGGGTTGTCCATGTCTGTTATTAGGGCCGGGCGTTCACATCTTCAGGAGCCGCCCCCTCCTGGCTGCAGCTCCTGATGGCGGTCATTTCAGGCCTGCGAGGTGTCTGAGCCGTCACAGTCCCACGCTGCAACTACACAGCTTAGGGTACCAGCCACTACAGATATCACTGCAGAGGTGGTCGGTAACTTAGGCAACGAGCAGTAAACTATAGTACTTAAAATCCATCCGTTCTTGAGAACGAGGAAGTATATTTAAAGGGAACCTGTTACCAGATTTGGTGACTATAACCTGCGGCCACCACCGGGCTCTTATATACAGCATTCTAACATACTGTATATAAGAGCCCCTGGCCGGGGGTATAGCATAAAAACACTTTATAATACCAAACGGTCGTGCTGTGGGCCTTATGGGCTTCTCCGGTGTCGGCGCCGCCTCTTTTTGGCCATCTTTGTTCTCCTTCTTCTTTAGCCGCCATACATGACGGGTCCGACGTCATCCACACTCGCTGGCATTCACGTCCTGAGCGGGGGAGATCAAAGTATTGTAGTGCGCCTGCGCAGGACCGGCGAGTGTGTATGGCGTAGACATGTCATGCACCCAGGCTTCAGAAAGAGGACGAAGATGGTCAAAAGAGGCGGCGCCGGCACCGGACAACGGAGACGCCCATTAGGCCCACAGAGCGACCGATAGGACAGTATTATAAAGTGTGTTTTATGTTATTCCCCCGGCCTGGGCTCTTATATACAGCATGTTAGAATGGTGTATACAAGAGCCCGGTGGTGGTGGCTGCAGCTTATACGCCAAAACAGTGGTGACAGGTTCTCTTTAATAAGAGGTAAATTGCAAAGTTTCTTGGATTTAAAGTCACTTTACTTATTAGCCATTGATACCTATCTGCAGCTCTAACCCAGCTAATTGAGTGACCGCTGCATCCAGTCACCGTTATCCGCTATTATGATGGTTAGTGATTGTCTGCAGAGGTCGCTGCATAATGACTATTGTGGTACCCGCTTCATCCAATCTCTGGCCTCTGCTATTGTGATGGTCAGTGATCAGCTGCAGGTTTCACTGTATAATGACTGTATTGTGGTGACCGCTGCATCCAGTCACCAACCTCCGCTATGATGGTGGTCAGTGATTGCCTGCAGGGGTCGCTACATATTGACTGTAATCTGGTGACTGCTGCATTCAGTCACTCGCCTCAGCCATGATCGTGGTCTGTGATTAGCTGCAGGGGTCGCTGCATAATACTTGAAGAACGAGGAAAAATCCAGCATCCGCGATCAATGAGCTGACTAACACTCAATCTTCTGGAATATTAATAAAGTAAGTTTTAATAAACTAATCCATTGCGGATGCTGGATTTTTCCTCGTCCCTCAAGTATTTCCTGCCTGGTAGTCGGCCCAGAGCTTCCATGGACCGCACCCTCCTTTTCCTAGCACTTAGTGAGCTGGTCTTTTTCCTCCATTGTACTTTGTCGCTGCATAATGACACTAATGTGAACGCTGCATCCAATCACCAGCTTTAGCTATGATAGTGGTGGTCAATGATTGGCTGCAGGGGCCATTGCATAATGACTGGAAGCAGTGGTCACCCGATTACAATCACCGGCCTTAGCTACGATGGTGGTCGTTGATTAGTTGCAGGGGTTGCTGCATAAAGACTAATTAGGTGACTTTTGCATGCAATCACTAGTTTCGGCTATGATGGGGGTCAGTGATTGGCTGCAGGGGTCGCTACAATCTCTTGCTGATTGATGGAGTCCAGCCCCGACAGATTACACCGTAGCATCTTCAGCCCCTGCACTGCGCAAATATTCAAATTCTGCCCCATGCGCTGAAAAATTGGTCCTTACTGTTCCTCACTAAGGCAGATATGCCGTGCAAGAACTAGTGGCTGGCATGTTGTAGCGTAACGGGCGGCCGGCGTGTTCCCGTTCATTGGGTGACCGGCGTAATGGGCGGCCATAGCTCTGCAGCCGGGAGCCGCCTCCTGAGCACTGACGGGACCATGGTATTGTACATTGTATTATTTATAGAGCACCATTGGTTCCATGGCGCTATACATGGGTTTACATGTAGAGATCTAGTCCATGTGCATGGGGTTCTCGTAAAGGAGGGGCAGTGAAATCTAGTCTATGAAATCCCCAAAGCTATGCAAGTCTATGGTTGGATCTGCATATTCACAGCAGCTGCTCTGCCGGCCCTCTGTATGGCCAGAGTCACGAGGGCATTATTCCCTGCCCCACTTACCTACCTTATGACTATCCGAGGGCGTCCCGGGCACATGTGAGCGCAGGCGCTGCCGTCACTGATTGATTACTGCTGACGATTCATACTGCTAGTCTGGAAGGCATGCCCGCCGCCGGATATGTGCGCTCAAGAAGAGGTCTGGAGAAGTGGACAGCAGGGTTAACATTACACACTGGCTTTTTTTTATTTCCCTTTGTAGGATATGTTCCCATTTACCAGCATCCCTAACAATAATCTTTGTGTATTGCCCAATTAAAGGGGTGATTCTGTGTGTGTGTGTGTGTGTATATATGTATAGATAGATATAGATATAGATATAGATATATAGATATATATATATATATATATATATATAGATATAGATATATAGATATATATAGATATATATAGATATGGAAAATATGGCTCCATTCTTCCAAAACACAGCGACACACCCGGACCACAGGTTGTATGTGGTACTGCAGATCAGTTCTGTTCCCTGCAATGTAGCTGAGGTGCAAAAGTGCACACATCCCATAGGCAGGTGTAGGGCTGTTTTTGGAAGCCAAGTTTTTTTTTTTTTCAATCCTGCGTAATTTCAGTAAGAAGTTACATCCTATATACAGGATATGATGACTTCTACATGAGTGGGGGAGGGAAATCCGGATTGGGTGCTGAGACCCCATTGATGACATGAATGGCTGCGATGGCAGAGCATGCACTCTGCTCCTTCATCTGTCTTTTTTTTTCCCCATTTTTCAGTACATTTTACAGCAATATTTTCTTGGCAGTAAAAATAAAAAGAAATGAGCCCTTCTAATGTTATTACACCATGTGCAGAATTATTAGTCAAGTTGTATTTTAGAGGATTTTTTTTATTAGGATTTTTTTTATTATTGATCAACTATGTTCTCAATCAACCCAAAAGACTCATAAATATCAAAGCTTAATATTTTTGGCAGTTGTGGGGTTTTTTTTTTTTTAGATTTGGCTATCTTAGGAGGATCTGTTTGTGCAGGTAACTATTACTGTGCAGAATTATTAGGCAACTTAATAAAAACCAAATATATTCCCATCTCACTTGTTTATTTTCCCCAGGTAAACCAATATAACTGCACAAAATTTAGAAAAACATTTCTGACATGCAAAAACAAAACCCAGAAAATGAGTGACCAATATAGCCACCTTTCTTTCTGATGACACTCAGCAGCCGACCATCCATAGATTCTGTCATTGCTTGATCTGTTTACGATCCACATTGCGTGCAGCAGCCACCACAGCCTCCAGACAATGCTCCCAGAGGTGACTGTTTTCCCTCCCTGTAGATCTCACATTTTATGAGACCACAGGTTCTCTATGGGGTTCAGATCAGGTGAACAAGGGGGCCATGTCATTTATTTTTTCATCTTTTAGACCTTTACTGGCCAGCCACGCTGTGGAGTAGTTGGATGCGTGTGATGGAGCTTTGTCCTGCATGAAAATCATGTTGTTCTTGAACGATACCGACTTCTTCCTGTACCACTGCTTGAAGAAGTTGTCTTCCAGAAACTGGCAGTAGATCTGGGGGTTGAGCTTCACTCCATCCTCAACCCGAAAAGCTCCCACAAGTTCATCTTTGATGATCCCAGCCCATACCAGTGCCCACCTCCACCTTGCTGGCGTCTGAGTCGGAGTGGAGCTCTCTGCCCTTTACTGATCCAGCCTCTGGCCCATCAAGAGTCACTCTCATCTCATCAGTCCATAAAACCTTTGAAAAATCAGTCTTAAGATATTTCTTGGCCCAGTCTTGACGTTTTATCGTATGTTTCTTGGTCAGAGGTGGTGGTTTTTCAGCCTTCCTTACCTTGGCCTGTCCCTGAGTATGGCACACCTTGTGCTTTTTGATACTCCAGTAACGTTGCAGCTCTGAAATATGGCCAAACTGGTGGCAAATCTCTCTTCTGACCCATTTTGCCAAAGGAAAGGAAGTTTCCTAATAATTAAGCCCCCCTTATATAGGGTGTTGATGTCATTACACCGCACCCATCCTCATTACAGAGGTGCACATCACCTGATCTACTTAATTGGTAGTTTGCTCTCAGCCTATACAGCCTGGAGTAGGACATGTATAAAAAGCATCATGTGATCAAAATACTCATGTGCCTAATAATTCTGCACACAGTGTATTTATTATTATTATAGCGCCATTTATTCCATGGGGGGCTTTACAAGTGAAAAAGGGTAGACATACAACTATCATTAACCATACATAACAGACTGGTATAGGAGGAGAGAGGACAGTATACTATTCTGGTGATGGGTGAAGGAGTATCCGAACCTCTACTGATATAGAAATAGTCTAGGAAATGATGTCTTATTGGAGTACCCCTTTAATATCTATATAATATGTGGTGAGCAGTTTTGCAAGCTTATGGTAGGAATCTAAGTTGCCACTTTCTGCATTGTACGTCAGCGGTCAGGGATGATGCTTGTCTAGGTATTTGCTCATGTGAAATAATCTCCAGTGGGTACTGCTATGGTGGATGTGCATTCTTATAGCGCGGACGGGATAACTTTCATCAGGTGTGAGACTAGAATCCCACAGGGACGGTGATCTCAGCCGCTGATCCTTTGAGGAGTTGTCAAGTGTGTCCAATATGTATAATTGCTCCTCGCCGCTGAGGCCTTTGGCCACGATCCACAGTCCTGTCGCTCCTTCTCTGGAAATGATTGACACTAATAGATTTCAGGGGCACATTACCGGAGGATAGAAGCTGTCAGCGAGCGGTGGCGAGGCACAGACGTATGTTATATTTTGTGACTGGTTATATGGTGGATGTTTGTGTGGTTTTGCTCCCAGATTTTGCGATCTGCAGTTTGTTGTTTACCTCCCAGGCAGATGGCATTAGTACTTTCACACATCCGTTTTTTTTTTTTCCATCTGTCACAATCTGTTTTGTGACTCATGCGACGGATCAGTTGCAGATTGTGGTACAACTGATGCGACGGATCCCCGTTAAAAAAAAAAAAAAAAAAAACTGATCTATTTTACCAGCTTTGGAGCCTTGCAACGTGAGGCTATGTGCACACATTGCGTATTTGCATGCAGTTACGCTGCGTATTGCACTGTAGCGTAACTTAATGCATCCTGCGCCCCTGCACAATCTGTGAAGATTGTGCATAATCCATGCCCACGTTGCGTTTTGTGTACATACTACTGGGCATGCTCAGTAGAAAATGATGGGAATCCAGCACTGGATTCCGTCGTGCGACGGATTATGGCGGAATCCAGCACCATAGACAACCATTATACCTCTTGACGGATTGTGACGGAATCCTGCGCATTGCAGCATTTCGACGCTCGGAAAAATGTTACATTGTGCGTTGCTTTCGCCCGACGGTCAGTCATTCCACGACTGATCAGTCGCGCAACGGATGCAACGCAAGGCCATCATTTGCAATCTGTCGTTAATACAAGTCTGAGGAAAAAACGGAATCCTGCAAATTATTTTGCAGGATTTAGTTTTTTTTCTCAAAGTGACGGATTGTGACTGAGGGAAAATGAGGGAAATGTGAAAGTTGCCTAAGGCTCTGTGCGCACTAGCCGGATTTTCCTGCGTATTTGTTGCATGTTTAGCTGCAGAAAATGTTCTTAACCTTTCTGCAGTGATTCACTAGCAAATCCAATGGGGAAAAAAATGCTGTGCGCACTAGGCTGATTTTGACAGCTGCAGGTTTTGCTGCGGAATTCCCGCAGCAAAAACAATTGCATGTCACTTCTTTTCCACAGGTAGCTGCGGGATTTCACTTATGTAATTGCAAAATTCCACAAGGCGCAACCTGCGGAAAAAATGCAACAAACTGCATGCGGATTTCGGTACGGATTTGGTGCGTTTTTTTTTTTTCCGCAGGTGCGGAAATCTTTGAGAGCTTGCGGAATTTTCTTAAAGGGAACCTGTCAGCAGAAGTTTTGCACTAAACATAAAAGATTCCCCCTCTGCAGCTCCTGGGCTGCATTCTAGCAATGTTCCTGTTATTATTGTGCCCCCTTTCTGACCAAAATGAATACTTTATAAAGTGGTACCTTTTTGTATGCAGATACTGTAAGTGTACACGGGGGCGGGCTGCCTGGCGTCCGTTATTCTGCCTCCTGCCGCTTTAGGCCGTCCCCCATCGCTCATTTCCACTGTGGACACCGCCCAGTGCTCCAGAGGTCCCCGCGCATGCCCAGTGCCCATCTCTCGTGGATGAGCACTGTGCCCAGTGTCACCACTGGTGACGTGTGCGCAGGCTTTAGATTATGGGCGGCGCTTTGATGTTCATTACCAAGTAACCGCCCATAATCACGTGACCGCGCTTTCCCCCTCTGCCTCCTTCGTTCTGCGCAAGCGCGGGCCTGCTGACCCCACGTTACCTCTTTCCCATCTTGCCCTGAGGCAGGAAATAGATGGGAGGAGCGGAGCAGGACACCACCGATCAGGATTAGACGAAGGAGGCAGAGGGGGAAAGCGCGGTCACGCGATTATGGGCGGTTACTTGGTAATGAACATCACAGCACCGCCCATAATCTAAAGCCTGCGCACATGTCACCAGCGGTGACACTGGGCACAGTGCTCATCCACGAGAGATAGGCACTGGGCATGTGCGGGGACCTCTGGAGCACTGGGCGGCGTCCACAGCTATGGAAATGAGCGATGGGGGACAGCCTAAAGTGGCAGGAGGCAGAATAACGGACACCAGGCAGCCCGCCCCCGTGTACACTTACAGTATCTGCATACAAAAAGGTACCACTTTATAAAGTATTCATTTTGGCCAGAAAGGGGGCACAAGAACAACAGGAACATTGCTAGAATGCAGCCCAGGAGCTGCAGAGGGGGAATCTTTTATGTTTAGTGCAAAACTTCTGCTGACAGGTTCCCTTTAAGAAAATTCTGTTTTCTAGTGCGCACAAGGCCTAAGGGTAGGCTCTCCTATCGCTGACAGCATTTTGGGGGGAGGCTCCTGCTGCAGCCAGTTACTCTACACGCAGATAGAAGTCTGAGCTACAGTTTTTCAGCAGGAGTGGAAGGGATAACAGATCTTCCTGCAGAATAATCTTTTTGTATATATCTCACAGCGCCAGAAACTTGTAGAAGGTTTTGTATTATCGTCCTTTTTACTATGCTATGACCTTTATACCCCATCAATCAGTCATTTTTCTTGAAGTTGTTGTCTTTTGCCAAGAACGTGTTTGGCAACGGCCCAGCCGGTCTGCATATGGGGGGGAAGGCTGCTCCAGGGGCGCCTAAGGGGGGTCAGGAGTAAACCAATCGCTTCCACGCTCTCTAAATTTGTAGTATAAAAATTGACCTTTAATGCTGAAGACCATTAATAGAGCAAATGGTTGTAGGTGTAATGGGAAGTTTGCACCAGACCCCCACTGTGGCTGATTTTGCTGCAGAAAACCAACTGATCTGCAGCAAAACCCGCAAGTCCAAACACTATACACCTTTCCCCTGGTACGATAAGGTGGTCCTCTGTCAGATTCGGTACACCCGTTACCCTCCCCCCCCCCCCCCCCCTCTCGTCATATGATTATAACCGCAAATTGCAGAAAGCAGCGTCCGCATATGACAGCTGATATACGGCCACAGTTCCTGCTCCTGGTCCTGCTGAATAATTAGGCATGTTTTCGGTTCCGGCTCCCGGTGAAGCTGAATGACACCCGCTGTAACAGCTTCCCGTCACGGCGGTCACTTGAGGAATGATGGACAGTATTAGATTAATATTTTGGGTGCTGCTCTTTAATAATCCCTGTCTGCCCTTTGTCAGAGGAACTTTTGTCTTGCGGATGATGGGAGATAATTACACGTTGGTGAATCTTGGCAGCTGAATCGTGACTTGGTAGTTGGCAGCTTTGGCTGCCTCCGGGGCCTTCCTGCTACGGATTAACATTCCTGCAGTTGTAGAGTTTGTTTCATTGGTTAACAATAGATATAATGAATGCAGTAAGATCCGGATGACTGCACTCTGTGGTGAGAGGCCGGGTGCATTGTATACAATATATACTGTACTTCATGGTTTCTTCAGGCCCCTATTGGCTCTGCGTTGTTACGTCGCCCTATCACTTTTTCAGCACAACACACTGCATTGCCTAAGGGTACTTTCACACTTGCGTTAATTACCTTCAGTCGCAGTCCTTTTGGAAAACAGCGGAATCTGTTAACGGATTCCACCGTTTCCCATAGACTTGTACGGATGACGGATTGTGATAGATGTACCTGCGTTGCTTCCGCTGGCCGACGATGCGTTGCTTCCGCCGGGTGGAAGGAACGCAGCATGTAACGTTTTTTGAGCAGCGGAATCCTTTACTTTTTCATGCATGCTCATCTTTTTTTTTTTTTTTTTAAATCGCAAACTTTATTTTGTATCTCGGTGGTCAAACGATCAGCTTTTGAGAGCGCTCAGCTGAGCGCCCGGCAGCCGGCTATTGAGAGCGCTCAGCTGAGCGCCCGGCAGCCGGCTATTGAGAGCGCTCAGCTGAGTGCCCGGCAGCCGGCTATTGAGAGCGCTCAGCTGAGTGCCCGGCAGCCGGCTATTGAGAGCGCTCAGCTGAGTGCCCGGCAGCCGGCTATTGAGAGCGCTCAGCTGAGTGCCCGGCAGCCGGCTATTGAGAGCGCTCAGCTGAGTGCCCGGCAGCCGGCTATTGAGAGCGCTCAGCTGAGTGCCCGGCAGCCGGCTATTGAGAGCGCTCAGCTGAGCGCCCGGCAGCCGGCTATTGAGAGCGCTCAGCTGAGCGCCCGGCAGCCGGCTATTGAGAGCGCTCAGCTGAGCGCCCGGCAGCCGGCTATTGAGAGCGCTCAGCTGAGCGCCCGGCAGCCGGCTATTGAGAGCGCTCAGCTGAGCGCCCGGCAGCCGGCTATTGAGAGCGCTCAGCTGAGTGCCCGGCAGCCGGGCGATCAGCTGATCGTTCACAATAGTCTGCCGCCGGTAAAACTGTAAAGAAAAAAAAAAAAAAGCTTTTCGTTGTTTTGTGTGATCCGTTGCATGCTTTGTGCCATTATATGCAACACATCCGTTGCATCCGTCACACAACGCAATGCAACGGATGCTGTTAAACGCAAGTGTGAAACTAGCCTTATATAAGGGCAACAGCAAAAAAAATACAATATGTATATATTAGGGCTGCATTGGGCGGATGCATGTTGTTATGAGCTTGTATGTCTGATGGCAGAGTTTTGGCTCCACATTTAGCAAATTCCTATAATTATTGACCACCTTGTTGTGTATTGAGCCTGGCCGGGTGCAGAGATCACGGTCATATAAATAGACGACTATACGGTACACGGACAAAAAAGCGCTGCAGCAGTTCTGGCGTAAATATATGGGTGTGGATGGATAGTATGATTAAGGCTTTTGTGCATGGCCGAAAGACATTTCTATGTCCTTTCCACTGGGTTATGACCATCCGGCTAAATGGAGTAGAGGCAATTGACTAATCCTGTAGGCGACTCTGTCCCTCTAATACTCTTTTAAATATTCTCTTCACTTGTGGACCCCCCTAGACGGACGATCTCTTTGATGACCCAGGTGGTGACCTTGTTCTATAGTATTTTTGTATACAGTACAACAGGATTTATATTAATTGTGGTTGTTTTTCCTCTTGCAGGTTTCTATGGACGGCCATGGACTATGGAACAAAGAAAGGAGCTGTTCAGGAGGTGGGTGACTGTCAGGAGATATGTGTTTATTTTACTCCCTTATATAGCCCTATTAATTCCATAGATTTGATCATATGGGTTTTTTTCTCGTCATTTTCTTGGAACGTGCAGAGACTGAGAGAACTAGTCCAATCGCTTTTTTTTTTCTAGCTTCCATTGTAACTCTGACTCCATCGCATTGACGTGTCCTGTGAATGATATCAAGGAAGTCACAACTGCGCCTCGGGCCCATGGTAGGGGTCACAGTATACAAAGTTACATATTGGGGCGCACTACTTCAGTTTGAAGCCAGGATGCGTACACCCGGCTTTATAGTGCGCATGACCCGAACCCCGGGATCATGCGCACTGAGCCGAAATCCAGCATTGGACACGATGGCGGCAGAGAGGTGAGCGAGATCATCCTCTGACGCTACACATTCATTATCATGATAGCACGCCCACAGGGGTATACTAACATGCTAATGGGGGCGACTAGCCAGGGGAACTAACGCCCAGGGGACTAGTGCCCTCGCTCATTATCATACGGTAAAAGATCATTAGAAATGCTTTTTCTAAAGATCTCTTTATCTATGCTAGTGTATACAGGGATATGCACCCAGAACGGCTCGTGGTTCTGGGTGCATATCACACCTGACCGGTTCCCTTTTAACGATAGTCATCGGAGTGGGACTAGAACTGTCTCCTGATCCTGCACCGAGCGCTCCAGACCACTATGGTCCACAGTAATGGATTGTCCTGGAGTGCGGTTTGTCTCCACATTTGCAGAGCGCAGTCATGGAGATAAAAAGGATCAGTGCTGATGACGTTACATCGTGCACTTCCCGTTCATTAGAATCGGTCAGGATAAGTTACTTCTAACTTGTTGTCTCTGGCCTCAGGTTACCACGGTCACTGTACCTTGAGCACCTTTTTGGGATTATCAGTCAGACGACCTGCCTTCCATCTTTAGCCACTGATGTCGATCTGTTATCATTCAGAAAGCCAAAGTCATTAAGATATAAAAAAACTTATAAAATTTGATGTATTTGGATATGGTGAAAATCCTTGGTCTTCCCCTGATGAACCCCTGAAAATAACTCTTCAGGGGGGAAACGCGTCGGGATGTTGGATTACCAGCAGTAACGGGATGTTGGATTGCCAGCAGTGACCCCAGCAGATAAGTTCCCTGCTGGGATTATAAGTTGATTTTTCTATACATCATGGTATATTTGTATCTGTATATCATCTAGAATTGGCTAGTATTACACTAATATTATCGGTAAAAACTATATATGGATTCCCAATTTTGTATTGTGACCAGTCTCATAGGTTATCAATACCTCATAATGACCTGTTGACTATTTCTGCACTTCTACTTTTTTGGTGGTGGGTCCCTTTGCGACTTGCAGGTTAAAGGGATAGCTTAGGGACAGCCGACGTGGAGCGGGGGGCACCCAACACCTTAAGGTGCACCTCCGTTGGTAGGTAGCTACGAGAGAGGGAGAGATTATCCCCTGTTTATCCTTTAGGCTTATAGGCTACTCTATTACATATGAAGAGTCTTGCTACCTTGGGCTCACTCATTCTTGATAAAGACAATCAGTCCCCCTTCCCTCACCAGCAGGTTTGGTACTTTTTCTGACCTTCCACTCACTTTATGTCACCACTATATGACTGTTGTGTATATATAAGAGTTATTATACTCTGTATGTTTGAGTATTTTTAAAGATTTTTTCTAATAAATGTTATTTTTAGGAGTATTTTTCTTGGTTTATGATATAAGTTACTTCTAATAAGATCTCCATGGCTGACTAGTGATTTTGGCTGTAGTGATTATTTGCAGATAGACTGCACAATATATGAGCTCCATGTATGAATATTCGTAGTGTTTTCCGGCTTGTGACCTTTTGGCTTGTGACGTCATTGATGGTCAGATAGAGATGGCCCCGGCATGGCATCTTCACCATTAATGATTGCATTTAGAGCTACAGTTACACAGTATTAATCTGCTGCCTGGAAGCTTATGCCATTTGATTACATTTCATAGAGAGTTGTGAGGAGCGCTGGCTGATGAGGCTCCGGGTGCAGCATAGGTGCAGAAGTGTCCTGTTCGGCTCCCCTTAGATACACGACGTTGGCTGCATAGGGGCTTATAAAAGACGGTGATTCTCTGCCCCCCTATCCGCACCTCCCTGAGGAGGGCACAGCAGCCCCTTCGTTTCAGTGGTTCTGAGACTTGGACCTGCACACACCAGAACTTTAGTCACTGAAGTGTTAAAAAATATTCTGAATCGGCAATCACTCCTCAAGTCCTGACCGTTAACTATCCCCTTCCTTGCACAGGACTATTTACCAGGGTTGTAATACTTGTGTTCTCTCCCATAGACTTCAGAAGTGGAGTCTGAACACGTACCTGTACGCCCCGAAAGATGACTACAAGCACCGGATGTTTTGGAGAGAGATGTACTCGGTGGAAGAAGCGGGTAACTATTCCCATCTCACATTTGAGTGTCGGTGCGGTGGTTCAGCGATTCCCGCAGATTTCTCCTTGTATCTTGTAACGTAGTGGTGGTTTCGTGACTGGTACAGGCCGCGTCCGTCGCCCAGATCTGTGCTTTGTATATGCATATAGTGACACCCTGGGGGGCTCCAGAGGGGAGAAACCTGGTGTCTTGTGAAGTTTTCCTGCGGAGTATTACATATTTGCATTGTGGGTATAATGATCTATTATGGTTACAGATTCCTGTAGGTGGTGACCCGTAGGGCAAAGGACAGAGCCATATATCATTCCCTGCCTTCTCCCTGTATCGCATGCCCTCGCACATCGCTAATGATTACCAGGTTGCACGGCCATTGGATTTAGAATCCGCAGTTTATATAGAGAAGACTTGTCGATCGCAATAATCCAGTGTAATTAGGATTAATCTGCATCCGCAAACCACGAAGCTTCAAGCACAAGACAAAGGAGCCATGACTTGCATGCGTGCGTACTGCTCTTCTGTCTGTTCCGCTTGAACCAAAAAGAATCCCGCCTGAAGCCATAACGTGGTCAGACCTGTTCTGCAGCTATATATTAACGTCGTGAAATAACGAGTTCACCTTTGTACAGTATTTACCAATTACCTTGTAATCTGGCAATCCTAATGCATTATTTTTTTATTAAGCTCCAGAGCTGCACTCACAATTCTGTTGATGGCGTAGCCTATGACTAAAGATGGGAGTGTGCTTTTTTTTTTTTTTTTTTTTTTTTCATTTTCAGTTATTAGAGCCCAATTTAACTATCTCCTATAATAAGCCTTTCTGCTTTCCTCAGATCAGCTCATGACCTTGATCTCGGCCTCCCAGGAATTTGGAATCGAGTTCGTCTATGCCATATCTCCAGGACTCGATATAACTTTTTCTAACCAAAAGGAAGTGTCCACGCTGAAGCGCAAATTGGATCAGGTCAGTATGAATGGTGGTACTCCCAGGGGGTCAGAGACCCTCATTCTACTCCTCTTCACTTGACCTGAAAGAGTGAATCCGTTTTGGGCTTCTTTCACACAACCGTTTAAAACACACATTTTCACGGCCCATGGTGTTCAGGTGCGTATGTGTGTGCTTGTGTCCGTGTGCTATCCGTGTGACATCCGCATAGCACACAAACAGCACAGCATCACCTTCTATACTTACCTGCCTTTGGCGCTGCTGTTACTTCCGGGTCCGTGATGAGTGCAGTGAATATACATCCGGGCCTCGGAAGCAAGTGACAGCAGCGCTGGAGACAGACGAGTATTGAAAATAATTCCAAAGACACGTGTTTTCTCCAGTACGTGTTACACAGATCACATCAATGTGTACTCCGTGTGACATTAGGTGCTGCTGGAGAAAATCTTTCATGTTGCTGTGTGAAAACACAGAAGTGTGCGCACACCCACTGATTTTAATTGGTCTAAGTGTGTCCGGTACATGTGAAAATGGACTTCACGTGTACCGGAAACGTGGACGTGTGAAGGAGGCCTTGGTTCGGGGGTCCTTTTGCTGGTGGCCACATCAGTCATCTGAGCCTGTATGATGGTCGCCCCTGTATATATCCTTATGGCTGAGCTGCCGTCGCGCTTCTTGTTGGTAGTGTCTGGGTTTGTGCTATTTCTCAGCCGTTCCCGCCTGACTCCTCGCTTTCCATTTCTTTAATTTCCAGGTCACTCAGTTTGGGTGCAAGTCGTTTGCCCTCCTGTTTGACGACATCGATCACAACATGTGCCCAGCAGATAAGGAGGTCTTCAGCTCTTTCGCCCACGCACAAGTATCGATAACTAATGAGATTTTCCAGTATTTAGGTGAACCGGAAACCTTTTTATTTTGTCCTACGGGTAAGTAATGTTTTATAATGATTGGTAAAGCGTCCCCTTGTGTGAGACAACGTTGATTTGTGAACGGAAACTGTTTTGCAGAATACTGTGGGACGTTCTGCTATCCAAATGTTGCCCAGTCGCCCTATCTGAGGACCGTGGGTGAAAAACTGCTCCCCGGCATAGAAGTCCTGTGGACGGGTAATTGATTTTCATTCTTCTTTTTTCAGTCTTAATGATTGGAGGTACAGTTAAGGTTGTGTTCACACATCAGTTTTTTGCCATCAGTCACAATCCAGCAAAAACATGAACAAAACGGATCCGGTTTCTTTTGCCGCCGCATCAGTTTCCCCCCCCCCACATAAACTTTTATTAGCGCCGAATGGCCTTGCGTTCCATCCGGCTTTCGCCGGATCCGGCAAAATTTGCTTGTCCGGCGGCCGGATGGAACGTTGAATGGAACTTTCTTCATCGTTCCTTATGGGAGACCCAGACCATGGGTGTATAGCTTCTGCCTCCGGAGGACACACAAAGTACTACACTAAAAAGTGTAGCTCCTCCCTCCGAGCATATACACCCCCTGGATGACCACATCTAGCCAGTTCAATGCTTTGTGTTCAGGAGGTCTCACACACACATGCATTCTCATCTGATTTTTTATTATTTTTTTTTTCGCCGAAAAAACAGATCCGGCGCCATATGGCGTGTTTTATAATGGAAGCCTATTGGCAGCCGGATCTGTCGTCATCCGTCATATGCCGGAATCCGGCGCAGGTTTCCGTTTTTTTTAAACTGACCATGCTCCGTATCAAACCGTATCCGTCAAATGGATGGAAAAAACTGATGCAACAGATCGGTTTTTTTTCGACTGATCCGTCGCATCAGTTTTTTTTTTTTTTTGCTGGATTGTGCCTGATGGCAAAAAACTGATGGGTCATTCCGTGTCAAGTGGACCAGTGGTCCCCACTCGACGTTCTCCGATTTTGCTGAAAATTTATAAGGATGTACATGTATGTTTGAAAAGAGGTTCTGTAAATTTTTAGGGCCAGATCTCAAATATATTGGGCACTGTTGACCTTTCACTGGAGGCCCCCCCCCAGGCCTGCGGCTTCAGCTAAGAGGATTTTGCAAACTTTGGCACATAGCCATTAGAGTTCTATACTGGCTATGATGCTGAAATTTGGCATACTAGCTCACTTTTGCTGCTAAACACGATAAAATTATTACCGGCTATGACAAAACAATATTTCGGCCGCAATTTTGTGTCAAAGTAGCTTGCAAAACGCCTTGCATAAAATTTATGCCAAACTTTGCCCATATATAACTCAAGACCAAAAACCAATAGGAACTGGTGCTTTGCCCTGTACAACAAACATCTTCATGACTTTGCATTGCTGCAATATCACGGTCAAAGCATATGTATTTGTGGAAATACTCACACCCACATATGATGAAAAACTTAAAAAAAAAACGAATTTTACCTATTTTTAGGTCAAATTTCCCAAAAAGGGTACCCCTAAAATATATTAATTCTGTTATCATTTGAAAGAGCACATTTTTCTCTACAAGGATCATTGGGGTTTTTTTGGAGTCTCTCCATTTAAAAAAAGAAAAATGCCACTGAACTTAGTGTTATTTATTAATACGCAATGAATGCTAACTGCACTATTCAAACCCTTGCGTTGGTCCATGGTGGTTATACCACAACCAATTCCCTAAGAATTGGTATTATAATCCTATTAAGAATTGTAATAATGCTGTCTTTCGAGAATTGGCAGCCCCATCGCCTAGGAGCCATGGCAGATAGCCGTGCAAGGCAAGTCGCGGGTGGTCTCTTTATCGCAGGTTCCAAAGCCTGAGGGTGGGTGTCTTTGCCTAGGATCCCAAGCCTAATATTGGGTATCTTTTGCTGGTTCCCAAGCCATAATGTTCAGCCTAAGTAAGTGGTCTGGAATTGTTGCTGAATTTGCAACATAATGGGTTCAGAGAAGCTGTATTGTCGGCCCATTGGTGTTGCAGCTGGTGCTGGAATTATTGCAATGATCGACTGCTCGGGAATCCAGCATGTATCATTTCTCACAGGCCAGTGAAAGACGCTGGTCCATGAGGATGCATAAAATGTATTAATGCATCATGGTCGTCGACTGAAATTTCAGAAATATTTCCAATCCACCAGTTCCTATCGTAAATGCAGGCAATGTATTGCCCTGGCTGGAGGTTTGCAATTGGCATTTCTGATCTGACAGATCCATCTACATGGGCAATGAAAGATGAAGGGTCATTTGACACCCTTGAAATGCGAATCTTTTCTTTGTCGCTCCATTTGGAGACCCAGACAATTGGGTGTATAGCTTCTGCCTCCGGAGGCCACACAAAGTATTACACTTTAAAAAGTGTAACCCCTCCCCTCTGCCTATACACCCTCCCGTGCATCACGAGCTCCCCAGTTTTATGCTTTGTGTGGAAGGAGGCACACATCCACTCATGCATTCTCATATTAGTTATATTGGTTGGAAGAAAAGTGGGCCCCCACGGGGCCCCCGGCATGTTCCCTTCTCACCCCACTACGTCGACGGTGCTGTTAAGGTTGAGGTACCCATTGCGGGTACAAAGGCCGGAGCCTCATGCCGTTTTCCTTCACCATCCCTTAGCGGCTCTGGGAGAAGTGGGATCCTGACCGGTCATCCAGTTATTGGGACCGTGCTCCCTCCGCAGCCCCTGTGGGAATCTGCCGGACAGGAGTCTAATCATCCTCAGGGACCGGGCCCTGCATCTCTAAGGTACTCTGTGTCCCCATGGGGGCTGTGCATGGAGCGCCTTCATCCCGGACGCTGCAGCAGCTGCTGATTTGTGAAGACCGGCGGACTTCCGCGCCTGCTTGTCGGCCGCGGTCTTAAATTTAGTCCCAGGCTTCATTGCGGCCTAGTAGCAAAACTCCCGCCCCCGGGCCTGTCTGTCAGGGGTAAGGGCGGGACTGCCGACCTGACGTCGGATGTGAGGGCCGGAGCATCCTGTATGTTTCCTCCCCCCTCACTGATCACTATGGGGACCCCAGATTCCCGCACTTTTCTAGCGCCGCCCACGGCTCCACTCCTCCCCAGAGAGCTCCGGCAGCCATTTTTCTTTGTCGCTCCATTGGGAGACCCAGACAATTGGGTGTATAGCTTCTGCCTCCGGAGGCCACACAAAGTATTACACTTAAAAGTGTAAACCCCTCCCCTCTGCCTATACACCCCCCCGTGCATCACGGGCTCCTCAGTTTTTATGCTTTGTGTTGAAGGAGGCACACATGCACGCAAGCTCCACAATTTGGTCAGCAGCAGCTGCTGACTATATCGGATGGAAGAAAAGAGGGCCCATAACAGGGCCCCCGGCATGCTCCCTTCTCACCCCACTCTGGTCGGCGGTGTTGTTGAGGTACCCATTGCGGGTACAAGGCTGGAGCCACATGCTGTTTTCCTTCCCCATCCCTTAGGGGCTCTGGGTGAAGTGGGATCCTAATCGGTCACCAGGCACTGGGACCGTGCTCCCTCCGCAGCTCCTGAGGGAATCTGCTGGACAGGAGACCGGGTATCGTCAGGGACAGGCCCTGCTCCTCTGAGGTACTCTGTGTCCCCTTGGGGACGGCGCATAGAGCGCCTGTCTAATGGACGCTGCAGCAGCTGCTGGTTGTGTTGGTGCGCCGGGACTACCGCGCTGACCGCGCTTGTTTGCCGGCCGCGCTTATAACTTTAGTCCCCGGCTTTTGCGGCCTAGTACCGCATATTCCCGCCCCCGGGCCTGCCAGTCAGGGGTAAGGGCGGGACGCTGCACTGGACGTCAGCGCTGAGGGCTGGAGCATACCTAGTATCCTCCTCCCCCCTCACTGAGCACCGTGGGGCACCAGATTCCCGCACTTTCTAAGGCACGCCCACGGCACCCTCCTCCTCTCAGAACGCTGGCAGCCATTCCTATCAGCACTTCTGACGCTGGAGTACTTCAGAGACAAGCTCCACAGCGCTGGGAGGCACAGGCAGGGAATCTGGTGGTCACACAAACGCTGAGGGCGGTCGGTAAGCAGCACCTGTTACTAGGTGCTTGCCCCACTGGGTGCCGAAGTGTATATTTATATGCTTATATTGTATACATTTACTCTGTACGGCCGCACTAGTGCTTTGGCTATATACCCTCTCTGATTGCTCTAAGAGGAGACAACAGCATGTCGTCCGCAAAAAGCAAGGGTGCCAAGGCACAGGCTTACTTTGCAACCTGTACCTCATGTGCGGCTATGCTACCTGTAGGTTCCACCTACCCTCATTGTGTGCAATGCTCGGCCCCTGTGACACTCACTCAGCCGGAGCCTCTGCCACTGGTGGGACCCTCGGCCCAGGTGGAACCACCTGCTGCCACTGTCCCGGTGACAGGGACAGAGTTTGCAGTATTCGCTGACAAACTTTCTGAGTCTATGGATAGATGGTCTGCTAAGATACTAGAAGCTTTGCAGTCCAGACCTGTAACACAGGCCCCGGGCACTGTTGAATCATTGCCCTCAGTCCCCCCTCGGTCGGCGCAGCAAAGTGCTCCTGGGGCGACTCATAGGTCCCACGGTGACGACTCTGACACAGACCGCAGTCCCAGACCGGCTAAGCGGGCTCGCCGGGAGCTTCCCTCGACTTCATCACACTGTTCAGGGTCTCAGCATGAGGACTCTCTGGAGGATGAAGCGGAGGTGGCAGATCACGGCTCTGATTCTGACGCCGCTCTCAACCTTGATACACCTGAAGGGGACGCCATAGTAAACGACCTTATAGCGTCCATCAATCAGGTGTTGGATCTTTCTCCCCCAACTCCTCAGATTGAGGAGTCAGCTTCTCAGCAGGAGAAATTCCATTTTAGGTTTCCCAAACGTACACGGAGTGCGTTTCTTGATCACTCCGACTTCAGAGATACAGTCCAGAAACACCGAGCTTTTCCAGATAAGCGCTTTACTAAGCGCCTTAATGACACACGTTATCCCTTCCCCCCTGACGTTGTCAAGGGTTGGGCTCAGTGTCCCAAGGTGGATCCTCCAGTCTCTAGACTGGCGGCTAGATCCATAGTTGCAGTGGCAGACGGTGCATCTCTCAAGGATGCCACTGACGGGCAGATAGAGCTCCTGATGAAATCCATCTATGAAGCTATCGGCGCGTCCTTTGCTCCGGCATTCGCAGCCGTATGGGCACTCCAAGCTATCTCAGCTTGTCAGTCTGAGATTAATGCAGTCACACGTGCCTCTACTCCGCAGGTTGTGTCCTTAACCTCTCAGGCGTCGGCGTTTGCGTCCTACGCCATGAATGCTGTCCTGGACTCTGCGAGCCGTACGGCGGTAGCATCCGCCAATTCGGTGGCAGTCCGCAGGGCCATGTGGCTACGTGAATGGAAGGCAGACTCTGCTTCCAAAAAGTTCTTAACCGGTTTGCCATTTTCTGGCGAACGCCTGTTTGGCGAGCAATTGGATGAAATCATTAAACAATCCAAGGGAAAGGACTCGTCCTTACCCCAGTCCAAACCAAACAGACCTCAACAACGGAAGGTACAATCGAGATTTCGGTCCTTTCGGCCCTCAGCCAGGTCTCAATTCTCATCGTCCAACAGGCCACAGAAGGGTCAGAGGAACTCCGATTCATGGCGGTCTAAGTCACGTCCTAAAAAGACCGCCGGAGGAACCGCTCCCAAAGCGGCCTCCTCATGACTTTCGGCCTCCCCAAACCGCATCCTCGGTCGGTGGCAAGCTCTCCCGCTTTTGCGACGCCTGGTTGCCACATGTCCAAGACCGATGGGTGAGAGACTTTCTGTCTCACGGTTACAGGATAGAGTTCCGCTCTCGTCCTCCGACTCGTTTCTTCAGAACATCTCCGCCCCCCGAGCGAGCCGACGCTCTTCTTCAGGCGGTGAGCACTCTGAAGGCAGAAGGAGTGGTGATCCCTGTTCCCCTTCAGCAATTGGGTCACGGTTTTTACTCCAACTTGTTTGTGGTGCCGAAAAAGGACGGATCTTTCCGTCCCGTTCTCGACCTCAAACTGCTCAACAAACACGTGAAAACCAGGCGGTTCCGGATGGAATCTCTCCGCTCCGTCATCGCCTCGATGTCCCAAGGAGACTTCCTAGCATCAATCGACATCAGGGATGCTTATCTCCACGTACCGATTGCACCAGAGCATCAGCGCTTCCTGAGTTTCGCCATCGGGGACGAACACCTTCAGTTCGTGGCGCTGCCTTTCGGCCTGGCGAGAGCCCCACGGGTCTTCACCAAGGTCATGGCAACAGTGGTAGCAGTCCTACACTCTCAGGGACACTCGGTGATCCCTTACTTAGACGATCTCCTTGTCAAGGCCCCCTCTCGGGTGGCATGCCAACACAGCCTGAACATTGCTCTGGAGACTCTCCAGAGATTCGGGTGGATCATCAATTTCCCAAAGTCAAAATTGACACCGACCCAATCGCTGACATATCTCGGGATGGAGTTTCATACTCTCTCAGCGATAGTGAAACTTCCGCTGGACAAACAGCGTTCACTACGGACAGGGGTGCAATCTCTCCTTCGAGCCCAGTCGCACCCCTTGAGGCGCCTCATGCACTTCCTAGGGAAGATGGTGGCAGCAATGGAGGCAGTTCCATTTGCGCAGTTTCATCTGCGCCCACTTCAATGGGACATTCTCCGCAAATGGGACAGGAAGTCGACGTCCCTCGACAGGAACGTCTCCCTTTCTTTGTCGCTCCATTGGGAGACCCAGACAATTGGGTGTATAGCTTCTGCCTCCGGAGGCCACACAAAGTATTACACTTAAAAGTGTAAAGCCCCTCCCCTTCTGCCTTTACACCCCCCCGTGCCTCACGGGCTCCTCAGTTTTTATGCTTTGTGCGAAGGAGGCTGACATCCACGCATAGCTCCACATCTTGGTCAGCAGCAGCTGCTGACTATGTCGGATGGAAGAAAAGAGGGCCATAACAGGGCCCCCAGCATGCTCCCTTCTCACCCCACTCTGGTCGGCGGTGCTGTTAAGGTTGAGGTACCCATTGCGGGTACATAGGCAGGAGCCACATGCTGTTTTCCTTCCCCATCCCTTAATGGGCTCTGGGTGAAGTGGGATCCTAATCGGTCTCCAGGCACTGGGACCGTGCTCCCTCCGCAGCCCCTGGGGAATCTGCTGGACAGGAGCCGGGTATAGTCAGGGACAAGGCCCTGCTACTGTGAGGTACTCTGTGTCCCCCTGGGGGACCGCGCATGGAGCGCTTGTGCCATACACACTGCAGCACTGCTGGGTGTGTTAGTGCGCCGGGGACTACCGCGCCGGCCGCGCTTATTTGCCGGCCGCGCTTATAACTTTAGTCCCCGGCTTTTGCGGCCTAGTATCGCATATTCCCGCCCCCAGGCCTGCCAGTCAGTGGAAGGGCGGGACGCTGCACAGGACGTCGGCGCTGAGGGCTGGAGCATACTCTGTATCCTCCTCCCCCCTCACTCAGCACAGTGGGGCATCAGATTCCCGCACTTTCTAGGGCACGCCCACGGCCCCTTCCTCCCCACAGAACGCCGGCAGCCATTCCTGTCAGCACTTCTGACGCTGGAGAGGAGAGACAACACGGCTCTGGGAGGCCCAGGCAGGGAATCTGGTGATCACACAACCGCTTTGAGCGGTCGGTAAGCAGCACCTGGGTGCTGGCCCCACTGAGTGCCGAAGTGTACATATATATATATATATGCTTATATGCTATACATTTACACTGTACGGTCGCACTGTTGATTTTTGGCTATATACCCTCCTGGATTGTACTCAGAGGAGACAACAGTGTGTGCAATGCTCGGCCCCTGTGGCACTTACTCAGCCGGAGCCTCTGCTACTGGTGGCCCAGGTGGAACCACCTGCTACCACTGTCCAGGTGACAGGGACGGAGTTTGCAGTATTTGCTGACAAACTGTCTGAGAGTATGGATAAATGGTCTGCTAAGATACTAGAAGCCTTACAGTCCAGACCGGTGACTCAGGCCACGGGCACTGTTGAATCATTGACCCCAGGCCCCCCTCAGTTGGAGCAGCAAAGTGCTCCTGGGGTGACCCATAGGTCCCAGGGTGAGGTCTCTGACACGGACCGCAGTCCCAGGCCGCCTAAACGGGCTCGCTGGGAAATTCCCTCGACTTCATCACACTGTTCAGGGTCTCAGCAGGAGGACTCTCTGGATGATGAAGCGGAGGTAGCAGATCAGGATTCTGATCCTGAAGCCGCTCTCAACCTTGATACACCTGAAGGTGACGCCATAGTGAATGACCTTATAGCGACCATCAATCAGGTGTTGGATATTTCTCCCCCAGCTCCTCCAATTGAGGAGTCAGCTTCTCAGCAGGAGAAATTCCGTTTCAGGTTTCCCAAGCGTCCATTGAGTACGTTTCTGGATCACTCTGACTTCAGAGAGGCAGTCCAGAAACACCGAGCTTGTCCAGATAAGCGTTTTTCCAAGCGCCTTAAGGATACACGTTATCCCTTCCCCCCTGACGTTCTCAAGGGCTGGGCTCAGTGTCCCAAGGTGGATCCTCCAGTCTCCAGACTGGCGGCTAGATCCATAGTTGCAGTGGAAGATGGGGCTTCACTCAAAGATGCCACTGACAGACAGATGGAGCTCTGGTTGAAATCCATCTATGAAGCTATCGGCGCGTCTTTTGCTCCAGCATTCGCAGCCGTATGGGCACTCGAAGCTATCTCAGCTTGTCATGCGCAGATTAATGCAGTCACACGTACGTCTGCTCCGCAAGTGGTGTCCTTAACCTCTCAGGCGTCGGCGTTTGCGTCCTACGCCATTAATGCTGTCCTGGACTCTGCGAGCCGTACGGCGGTAGCATCCGCCAATTCGGTGGCAGTCCGCAGGGCCATGTGGCTACGTGAATGGAAGGCAGACTTTGCTTCCAAAAAGTTCTTAACCGGTTTGCCATTTTCTGGCGACTGTCTGTTTGGTGAGCGATTGGATGAAATCATTAAACAATCCAAGGGAAAGGACTCATCCTTACCCCAGTCCAAACCAAACAGACCTCAACCACGGAAGGTACAATCGAGGTTTCGGTCTTTTCGGTCCGCGGGCAGGTCTCAATTCTCCTCGTCCAAAAGGCCTCAGAAGGATCAGAGGAACTCCGATTCATGGCGGTCTAAGTCACGTCCTAAAAAGACCGCCGGGGGAACCGCTCCCAAAGCGGCCTCCTCATGACTTTCGGCCTCCTCACACCGCATCCTCGGTCGGTGGCAGGCTTTCCCGCTTTTGCGACGCCTGGCTGCCACAGGTAAAAGACCGTTGGGTGAGAGACATTCTGTCTCACGGTTACAGGATAGAGTTCAACTCTCGTCCTCCGACTCGGTTCTTCAGAACATCTCCGCCCCCCGAGAGAGCCGATGCTCTTCTTCAGGCGGTGTGCACTCTGAAGGCAGAAGGAGTGGTGATCCCTGTTCCTTTTCAGCAACAGGGTCACGGTTTTTACTCCAACTTGTTCGTGGTGCCGAAAAAGGACGGATCCTTCCGTCCTGTTCTGGACCTAAAACTGCTCAACAAACATGTAAAAAACAGGCGGTTCCGGATGGAATCGCTCCGCTCCGTCATCGCCTCAATGTCCCAAGGAGATTTCCTAGCATCAATCGACATCAAAGATGCTTATCTCCACGTACCGATTGCTCCAGAGCATCAGCGCTTCCTGCGTTTCGCCATAGGGGACGAACACCTTCAGTTCGTGGCACTGCCTTTCGGCTTGGCGACAGCCCCACGGGTCTTCACCAAGGTCATGGCATCCGTGGTGGCGGTCCTACACTCTCAGGGACACTCGGTGATCCCTTACTTAGACGATCTGCTTGTCAAGGCACCCTCTCAAGTGGCATGCCAACACAGCCTGAGCATTGCTCTAGAGACTCTCCAGACTTTCGGATGGATCATCAATTTTCCAAAGTCAAATCTGACACCGGCCCAATCACTGACATATCTTGGCATGGAGTTTCATACTCTCTCAGCGATAGTGAAACTTCCGCTGGACAAACAGCGTTCACTACAGACAGGGGTGCAATCTCTCCTTCAAGGCCAGTCACACCCCTTGCGGCGCCTCATGCACTTCCTAGGAAAGATGGTAGCAGCAATGGAGGCAGTTCCTTTTGCGCAGATTCATCTGCGTCCACTTCAATGGGACATTCTCCGCAAATGGGACAGGAAGTCGACGTCCCTCGACAGGAACGTCTCCCTTTCTCGGGCAGCCAAGGCTTCCCTTCAGTGGTGGCTTCTTCCCACTTCTCTGTCGAAGGGGAAATCCTTCCTGCCCCCATCCTGGGCTGTGGTCACGACGGACGCGAGCCTGTCAGGGTGGGGAGCGGTCTTTCTCCACCACAGGGCTCAGGGTACTTGGACTCAGCCAGAGTCCTCCCTTCAGATCAATGTTCTGGAGATAAGGGCAGTGTATCTTGCCCTAAAGGCGTTCCAGCCGTGGCTGGAAGGCAAGCAGATCCGAATTCAGTCGGACAACTCCACAGCGGTGGCTTACATCAACCACCAAGGCGGAACACGCAGTCGGCAAGCCTTCCAGGAAGTCCGGCGGATTCTGCTATGGGTGGAAGCCACAGCCTCCACCATATCCGCAGTTCACATCCCGGGCGTAGAAAACTGGGAAGCAGACTTTCTCAGTCGCCAGGGCATGGACGCAGGGGAATGGTCCCTTCACCCGGACGTGTTTCAGGAGATCTGTTGCCGCTGGGGGATGCCGGACGTCGACCTAATGGCGTCCCGGCACAACCACAAGGTCCCGACATTCATGGCACGGTCTCAAGATCACAGAGCTCTGGCGGCAGACGCTTTAGTTCAGGATTGGTCGCAGTTTCAACTCCCTTATGTGTTTCCTCCTCTGGCACTGTTGCCCAGAGTGTTACGCAAGATCAGGTCCGACTGCCGCCGCGCCATCCTCGTCGCTCCAGACTGGCCGAGGAGGTCGTGGTACCCGGATCTGTGGCATCTCACGGTGGGCCAACCGTGGGCACTACCAGACCGACCAGACTTGCTGTCTCAAGGACCGTTTTTCCATCTGAATTCTGCGGCCCTCAACCTGACTGTGTGGCCATTGAGTCCTGGATCCTAGCGTCTTCCGGGTTATCTCAAGAGGTCATTGCCACTATGAGACAGGCTAGGAAACCAACGTCCGCCAAGATCTACCACAGGACGTGGAGGATATTCTTATCTTGGTGCTCTGATCAGGGTTTTTCTCCCTGGCCATTTGCCTTGCCCACTTTTCTTTCCTTCCTTCAATCCGGATTGGAAAAAGGTTTTTCTTTTTCGCTCCAATTGGGAGACCCAGACAATTGGGTGTATAGCTACTGCCTCCGGAGGCCACACAAAGTATTACACTTAAAAGTGTAAGGCCCCTCCCCTTCTGGCTATACACCCCCCCGTGGGATCACGGGCTCCTCAGTTTTCATGCTTTGTGCGAAGGAGGCACACATACACGCATAGCTCCACTGTTTAGTCAGCAGCAGCTGCTGACTATGTCGGATGGAAGAAAAGAGAGCCCATATGGGGCCCCCAGCATGCTCCCTTCTCACCCCACTTTTGTCGGCGGTGTTTAAGGTTGAGGTACCCATTGTGGGTACAGAGGCTGGAGCCCACATGCTGCATCCTTCCCCATCCCCCTTAGGGCTCTGGGTGAAGTGGGATTTACCGGTCTCCAGGCACAGAGACCGTGCTCCGTCCACAGCCCCTGGGGAATCTGCTGGATATGGAGCGGAGTATCGTCAGGGACAGGGCCCTGCTACGACAAGGTACTCTGTGTCCCCGTACAGTCCGCGCGCACACTGCAGCATTGCTGGGTGTGTTAGTGCGCCGGGGACAACAGCGCTGCGCGCTGGTGCCATTCCTATCTACAGCTTTGCTGAGAGGGGACATGTATTGAAACTGCCGCGCGGCCACTGTTGTCAGCGCTGCGGCACGGCTGGGACTTGTGGTGCGCCGGGGAGTTCCGCGCTGGCCGTGCATATATCACGGCCGCGCTTATTACTCGAGTCCCCGGCTTTCTGCGGCCTAGTTTCGTTTCGTTCCCGCCCCCAGGCCTGCCAGTCAGGGGAAGGGCGGGACGCTGTACAGAACGTCAGCGCAGAGGGCTGGAGTCTGCTTTGCATACTCCAGCCCTCACACTGGGCACAGTGGGACGCCAGTTTCCCGCACTTTGTTTGAGGCACGCCCACGATCCCTCTCTTCACAGGACGCCGGCAGCCATTCCTGTGTGCAGTCTGAGCTGGAGAAAGGAGACTGGGAGACCCAGACACGGGATTCTGGTGCCCACACACCCGCTTTTCAGCGGGCGGTAAGCTGCCCTCAAGGGCTGACCCCACTGGTGCCGAAGTGTATATTGTATTTTATGCTTGCAGCTTTACATTGCACTGTACGGTCGCTGGGGATCCTCTGCTATATACCCTCCTAGATTCTCAGAGGGCACAACAGCATGTCGACCGCAAAAAGCAAAGGTGCCAAGGCACAGGCTTTCTATGCTGCTTGTACCGCTTGTGGGGCTGTTCTACCGGCAGGTTCCACTGACCCCCACTGTGTGCAGTGCTCGGCCCCTGTGGCACTTGCTCGGCCGGGGCCTCTGCTGGAGGTGACCCAGGCAGAACCTCCTGTAAATACTGTCCAGGTGACAGGGACGGAGTTTGCAGTCTTTGCTGACAGATTGTCTGTGACTATGACTAAAATTCTTGAAACATTGCAGTCTAGACCAGTACCTCAGGCCATGGACACTGTTAACTCATTGCTCCCTGGTCCCCCTCAGTCGGAACAGCTCCGGGATCCGGGGGTGTCTCTTGCATCCCAGGGTGATGGCTCTGACACGGACGACAGTCCCAGACAGCCTAAACGAGCTCGCTATGAGCGGCCCTCGGTTTCATCACACTGGTCAGGGTCCCAGCAGGAGGACTCTCTGTATGATGAGGTGGAGATGGCTGATCAGGATTCTGATCCTGAGACCGCTCTCAATTTGGATACACCAGATGGTGACGCCATAGTGAATGATCTTATAGCGTCCATCAATAAAATGTTGGACATTTCTCCCCCTGCTCCTCCTGTGGAGGAGACAGCTTCACAGCAGGAGAAATTCCATTTCAGGTATCCCAAGCGTAAATTAAGTGTTTTTCTGGACCACTCTGACTTTAGAGAAGCAATCCAGAAACACCACGCTTATCCAGATAAGCGTTTTTCCAAGCGGCTTAAGGATACACGTTATCCTTTTCCCCCAGACGTGGTCAAGGGCTGGACCCAGTGTCCCAAGGTGGATCCTCCAATCTCCAGGCTCGCAGCTAGATCCTTAGTTGCAGTGGAAGATGGGGCGGCACTTAAAGATGCCACTGACAGGCAGATGGAGCTCTGGTTGAAATCCATCTATGAAGCTATCGGCGCGTCGTTTGCTACAGCATTCGCAGCCGTATGGGCACTCCAAGCTATTTCAGCTGGTCTTACACAGATGGACACGGTCACATGTACATCTGCTCCGCAGGTGGCACCCTTAACCTCTCAAATGTCTGCATTTGCGTCTTACGCGATCAATGCTGTCCTAGACTCTACGAGCCGTACGGCAGTGGCGTCCGCCAACTCTGTAGTTTTACGCAGAGCCTTGTGGTTAAGAGAATGGAAGGCAGATTCTGCTTCCAAAAAGTGTTTAACCAGTTTGCCATTTTCTCGTGACCGACTGTTTGGGGAGCGCTTAGATGAAATCATTAAACACTCCAAGGGTAAAGATTCATCTTTACCTCAGCCCAGACAAAATAAACCCCAACAGAGGAGAGGACAGTCGGGGTTTCGGTCCTTTCGAGGCTCAGGCAGGTCCCAATTCTCCTCGTCCAAAAGGACTCAAAAGGATCAGAGGAGCTCAGATTCTTGGCGAACTCAGTCACGGCCAAAAAAGACAGCCGGAAGACCCGCTACCAAGGCGGCTTCCACATGACTTTCGGCCTCCTCTCTCCGCATCCTCGGTCGGTGGCAGGCTCTCCCGCTTTGGCGACATTTGGCTGCCACAGGTCACAGACCGTTGGGTGAGAGACATTCTGTCTCACGGGTACAGGATAGAGTTCAGCTCTCGTCCTCCAACTCGCTTCTTCAGAACTTCTCCACCTCCCGACCGAGCCGATGCTCTGCAGCTAGCGGTGTCCACTCTAAAAGCGGAAGGAGTGGTGACCCCCGTTCCTCTTCTGGAACAAGGTCACGGTTTTTACTCCAATTTGTTTGTGGTGCCAAAAAAGGACGGGTCTTTCCGTCCTGTTCTGGACCTAAAACTGCTCAACAAGCATGTGAAAACCAGGCGGTTCCGGATGGAATCCCTCCGTTCCGTCATCGCCTCAATGTCTCAAGGAGATTTCCTAGCATCAATAGACATGGAGACTCTCCAGAGTTTCGGGTGGATCATCAACTTTTCAAAGTCAAATCTCACCCCGACCCAATCGATAACATACCTTGGCATGGAGTTTCATACTCTCTCAGCGACAGTGATGCTTCCGCTGGACAAACAGCGTTCACTACAGACAGGGGTGCAATCTCTCCTTCAAGGCCAGTCACAACCCTTGAGACGCCTCATGCACTTCCTAGGGAAGATGGTTGCAGCAATGGAGGCAGTCCCTTTCGCGCAGTTTCATCTGTGTCCACTACAATGGGACATTCTCCGTCAATGGGACGGGAAGTCGACGTCCCTCGACAGGAACGTCTCCCTTTCTCAGGCGGCCAAGGAATCTCTTCAGTGGTGGCTTCTTCCCACCTCATTGTCAAAGGGAAAGTCCTTCCTACCCCCATCCTGGGCGGTGGTCACGACGGACGCGAGCCTGTCAGGGTGGGGAGCGGTTTTTCTCCACCACAGGGCTCAGGGTACGTGGACTCAGCAAGAGTCCACCCTCCAGATCAATGTTCTAGAAATCAGAGCAGTGTATCTTGCCCTACAAGCCTTCCAGCAGTGGCTGGAAGGCAAGCAGATCCGAATTCAGTCGGACAACTCCACAGCGGTAGCATACATCAACCACCAAGGTGGCACACGCAGTCGGCAAGCCTTCCAGGAAGTCCGACGGATTCTAACGTGGGTGGAAGACACGGCTTCCACCATTTCCGCAGTTCACATCCCAGGCGTGGAAAACTGGGAAGCAGACTTCCTCAGTCGCCAGGGTATGGACGCAGGGGAATGGTCCCTTCACCCGGACGTGTTTCAGGAGATCTGTCGCCGCTGGGGGATGCCGGACGTCGACCTGATGGCGTCACGGTACAACAACAAGGTCCCGGTTTTCATGGCACGGTCTCACGATCACCGAGCTCTGGCGGCAGACGCCTTAGTTCAAGATTGGTCGCAATTCCGACTACCTTATGTGTTCCCACCTCTGGCATTGTTACCCAGAGTGCTGCGCAAGATCAGGGTCGACTGCCGTCGCGCCATCCTCGTCGCTCCAGACTGGCCGAGGAGATCGTGGTACCCAGATCTGTGGCACCTCACGGTAGGCCAACCATGGGCACTACCAGAACGACCAGACTTGCTATCTCAAGGGCCGTTTTTCCACCTGAATTCTGCGGCCCTGAACCTGACTGTGTGGCCATTGAGTCCTGGATCCTAGCGTCTTCAGGATTATCTGGAAATGTTATTACCACCATGAGGCAGGCTAGAAAACCATCCTCCGCCAAGATCTACCACAGGACGTGGAAGATATTCTTATCTTGGTGCGCGGCTCAGGGAGTTCCTCCCTGGCCTTTTGCATTGCCTACTTTTCTTTCCTTCCTGCAATCCGGGTTGGAAAAAGGTTTGTCGCTCAGCTCCCTTAAAGGACAAGTCTCAGCGCTATCTGTATTTTTCCAGAAGCGCCTAGCCAGACTTCCACAGGTACGCACGTTCCTGCAGGGGGTTTGTCACATTGTCCCTCCTTACAAGCGGCCGTTAGAGCCCTGGGATCTGAACAAGGTTCTAATTGCTCTCCAGAAGCCGCCTTTCGAGCCTATGAAGGATGTTTCCCTTTCTCGTCTTTCACAGAAAGTGGCTTTTCTAGTGGCGGTCACGTCTCTTCGGAGAGTGTCCGAGCTAGCGGCGCTCTCATGCAAATCTCCCTTCCTGGTGTTTCACCAGGACAAGGTGGTTCTACGCCCGGTTCCTGAGTTTCTCCCTAAGGTGGTATCCCCCTTTCATCTCAATCAGGATGTCACATTACCTTCCTTGTGTCCTCATCCAGTTCATCAATTTGAGAAAGGTTTGCATTTGTTGGATCTGGTCAGAGCACTCAGGATCTACATTTCCCGCACGGCGCCCTTACGCCGCTCGGATGCACTCTTTGTCCTTGTCGCTGGTCAGCGTAAAGGGTCGCAAGCTTCCAAATCCACCCTGGCTCGGTGGATCAAGGAACCAATTCTTGAAACCTACCGTTCTGCGGGGCTTCCGGTTCCTTCAGGGCTGAAGGCCCATTCTACCAGAGCCGTGGGTGCGTCCTGGGCATTACGGCACCAGGCTACGGCTCAGCAGGTGTGCCAGGCGGCTACCTGGTCGAGTCTGCACACCTTTACCAAGCATTATCAGGTGCATACCTACGCTTCGGCGGACGCCAGCCTAGGTAGACAAGTCCTTCAGGCGGCGGTTGCCCACCTGTAGGACAGGGCTGTTTGACGGCCCTATCACGAGGTATTCTTTTACCCACCCAGGGACTGCTTTTGGACGTCCCAATTGTCTGGGTCTCCCAATTAGGAGCGAAAAAGAAGGGAATTTTGTTTACTTACCGTAAATTCCTTTTCTTCTAGCTCCAATTGGGAGACCCAGCACCCGCCCTGTTTTCTTAGGGATTTTTGTTTTTTTCGAGTACACATGTTGTTCATGTTGAATGGTTTCAGTTCTCCGATGTTTCTTCGGATTGAATTTGTCTTTAAACCTGTTATTGGCTTTCCTCCTTCTTGCTTTTGCACTAAAACTGAGGAGCCCGTGATCCCACGGGGGGTGTATAGCCAGAAGGGGAGGGGCCTTACACTTTTAAGTGTAATACTTTGTGTGGCCTCCGGAGGCAGTAGCTATACACCCAATTGTCTGGGTCTCCCAATTGGAGCTAGAAGAAAAGGAATTTGCGGTAAGTAAACAAAATTCCCTTCGTCGCTCGGCTCCCTTAAGGGACAAGTCTCAGCGCTCTCTGTGTTCTTTCAGAAGCGCCTAGCCAGACTTCCACAGGTACGCACGTTCCTGCAGGGGGTTTGTCACATAGTCCCTCCTTACAAGCGGCCGTTAGAACCCTGGGATCTGAACAGGGTGCTGATGGCTCTTCAGAAACCACCTTTCGAACCAATGAGGGATATTCCTCTCTCACGCCTTTCGCAGAAAGTGGCCTTCCTAGTAGCAGTCACATCACTTCGGAGAGTGTCTGAGCTAGCAGCGCTGTCATGCAAAGCCCCTTTCCTGGTGTTTCACCAGGACAAGGTGGTTCTGCGTCCGGTTCCGGAATTTCTCCCTAAGGTGGTATCCCCCTTTCATCTCAATCAGGATATCTCCTTACCCTCTTTTTGTCCTCATCCAGTTCACCAATGTGAAAGGGATTTGCACTTGTTAGATCTGGTGAGAGCACTTCGACTCTACATTTCTCGTACGGCGCCCCTGCGCCGCTCGGATGCACTCTTTGTCCTTGTCGCTGGCCAGCGTAAAGGGTCACAGGCTTCCAAATCAACCCTGGCTCGGTGGATCAAGGAACCTATTCTCGAAGCCTACCGATCTTCTGGGCTTCCGGTTCCCTCAGGGCTAAGGGCCCATTCTACCAGAGCCATGGGTGCGTCCTGGGCTTTGCGGCACCAGGCTACGGCTCAGCAGGTGTGTCAGGCAGCTACCTGGTCGAGCCTGCACACTTTCACGAAACACTATCAGGTGCATACCTATGCTTCGGCAGATGCCAGCCTAGGTAGGCAAGTCCTTCAGGCGGCGGTTGCCCACCTGTAGGAAGGGGCCGTTTTACGGCTCTATTTCGAGGTTTTACTTTACCCACCCAGGGACTGCTTTTGGACGTCCCAATTGTCTGGGTCTCCCAATGGAGCGACAAAGAAGAAGGGAATTTTGTTTACTTACCGTAAATTCCTTTTCTTCTAGCTCCAATTGGGAGACCCAGCACCCGCCCCTGTTCCCTTCGGGCTGTTGTTCTTTGTGTACACATGTTGTTCATGTTCAATGGTTTCAGTTCTCCGAAATTTCTTCGGACTGAATTTACTTTAAACCAATTTATAACTTTTCCTCCTTCTTGCTTTTGCACCAAAACTGAGGAGCCCGTGATGCACGGGAGGGTGTATAGGCAGAGGGGAGGGGTTACACTTTTTAAAGTGTAATACTTTGTGTGGCCTCCGGAGGCAGAAGCTATACACCCAATTGTCTGGGTCTCCCAATTGGAGCTAGAAGAAAAGGAATTTACGGTAAGTAAACAAAATTCCCTTCTTCTCGGGCAGCCAAGGCCTCCCTTCAGTGGTGGCTTCTTCCCACTTCTTTGTCGAAGGGGAAATCATTCCTACCCCCATTCTGGGCTGTGGTCACGACGGACGCGAGTCTGTCAGGGTGGGGAGCGGTCTTCCTCCACCACAGGGCTCAGGGTACCTGGACTCAGCCAGAGTCCTCCCTTCAGATCAATGTTCTGGAGATAAGGGCAGTGTATCTAGCCCTAAAGGCGTTCCAGCCGTGGCTGGAAGGCAGGCAGATCCGAATTCAGTCGGACAACGCCACGGCGGTGGCATACATCAACCACCAAGGCGGCACACGCAGTCGGCAAGCCTTCCAGGAAGTTCGGCGGATTCTGCTGTGGGTGGAAGCCACAGCCTCCACCATCTCCGCAGTTCACATCCCGGGCGTAGAAAACTGGGAAGCAGACTTTCTCAGTCGCCAGGGCATGGACGCAGGGGAATGGTCTCTTCACCCGGACGTGTTTCAAGAGATCTGTTGCCGCTGGGGGAAGCCGGACGTCGACCTAATGGCGTCCCGGCACAACAACAAGGTCCCGGCATTCATGGCACGGTCTCAAGATCACAGAGCGCTGGCGGCAGACGCATTAGTTCAGGATTGGTCGCAGTTTCGGCTGCCGTATGTATTCCCTCCTCTGGCACTACTGCCCAGAGTATTACGCAAGATCAGGTCCGACTGCCGCCGCGCCATCCTCATCGCCCCAGACTGGCCAAGGAGGTCGTGGTATCCGGATCTGTGGCATCTCACGGTGGGTCAACCGTGGGCACTACCAGACCGTCCAGACTTACTGTCTCAAGGGCCATTTTTCCATCTGAATTCTGCGGCCCTCAACCTGACTGTGTGGCCATTGAGTCCTGGATCCTAGCGTCTTCAGGGTTATCTCAAGAGGTCATTGCCACTATGAGACAGGCCAGGAAACCAACGTCCGCCAAGATCTACCACAGGACGTGGAGGATCTTCTTATCCTGGTGCTCTGATCAGGGTTTTACTCCCTGGCCATTTGCCTTGCCCACTTTTCTTTCCTTCCTTCAATCCGGAATGGAAAAGGGTTTGTCTCTCGGCTCTATTAAGGGACAAGTCTCGGCGCTCTCTGTGTTTTTTCAAAAGCGTCTAGCCAGGCTTCCGCAGGTCCGCACGTTCCTGCAGGGAGTTTGCCACATAGTCCCTCCTTACAGGCGTCCGCTAGAACCCTGGGATCTGAACAGGGTGCTAACGGCTCTTCAGAAACCACCTTTCGAGCCAATGAGAGATATTTCTCTCTCACGCCTTTCGCAGAAGGTGGTCTTCCTAGTGGCAGTCACATCACTTCGGAGAGTGTCTGAGCTAGCTGCATTGTCATGCAAAGCCCCCTTCCTGGTGTTTCACCAGGACAAGGTGGTTCTGCGTCCGGTTCCGGAATTTCTCCCTAAGGTGGTATCCCCTTTTCATCTCAATCAGGATATCTCTTTACCTTCTTTTTGCCCTCATCCAGTTCACCAATGTGAAAAGGATTTGCACTTGTTAGATCTTGTGAGAGCACTTCGACTCTACATTTCTCGTACGGCGCCCCTGCGCCGCTCGGATGCGCTCTTTGTCCTTGTCGCTGGCCAGCGTAAAGGGTCGCAGGCTTCCAAGTCAACCTTGGCTCGGTGGATCAAGGAACCAATTCTTGAAGCCTACCG
Source organism: Anomaloglossus baeobatrachus (assembly GCF_048569485.1). Taxonomy (NCBI): domain Eukaryota; kingdom Metazoa; phylum Chordata; class Amphibia; order Anura; family Aromobatidae; genus Anomaloglossus; species Anomaloglossus baeobatrachus. Next base: position 29,869,160 of record NC_134357.1, on the reverse strand, counting down.
TTCTTCTGGGCTTCAGGTTCCTTCAGGGCTGAAAGCCCATTCTACCAGAGCCGTGGGTGCGTCCTGGGCATTGCGGCACCAGGCTACGGCTCAGCAGGTGTGTCAGGTGGCTACCTGGTCGAGTCTGCACACTTTCACGAAACACTATCAGGTGCATACCTACGCTTCGGCAGATGCCAGCCTAGGTAGGCGAGTCCTTCAGGCGGCGGTTGCCCACCTGTAGGAAGGGGCCGTTTTACGGCTCTATTACCGAGGTATTCTTTTACCCACCCAGGGACTGCTTTTGGACGTCCCAATTGTCTGGGTCTCCCAATGGAGCGACAAAGAAGAAGGGAATTTTGTTTACTTACCGTAAATTCCTTTTCTTCTAGCTCCTATTGGGAGACCCAGCACCCGCCCCTGTTCCCTTCGGGCTGTTGTTCTTTTGTGTACACATGTTGTTCATGTTGAATTGTTCTGGGTTCATGGTTTCAGTTCTCCGAACATCCTTCGGATTGAATTTACCTTAGACCAATTTATAAGTTTCCTCCTTCCTGCTTTTGCACCAAAACTGAGGAGCCCGTGATGCACGGGGGGGGTGTATAGGCAGAGGGGAGGGGTTTACACTTTTAAGTGTAATACTTTGTGTGGCCTCCGGAGGCAGAAGCTATACACCCAATTGTCTGGGTCTCCCAATAGGAGCTAGAAGAAAAGGAATTTACGGTAAGTAAACAAAATTCCCTTCTTTTGACATTCTGCCGGTGGAGGATTTCCAGGAAAGAGCTCTGCAACGCTGGGAGACCTAAGGCAGGGAATCTGGAGGACACACGCTCCGCTTTTTAGCGGTCGGTAAGCCACACCGGTCACCCGGTGCTGGTCCCCTTTATGGTGCCGGAATAGATACTATATATATATATAACAGATATATATGTATTTCTGTTCGGTCGGGCTATATACCTTTTCCCATATACCCTCAGTGATCACTCTCCTAGGAGACAACAGCATGTCGTCCACAAGGAGCAAGGGTGCCAAGGCACAGGGTTATTTTGCGACCTGTACCTCTTGTGCGGCTATGTTACCTGCGGGTTCCACCTACCCTCACTGTGAGCAATGCTCGACCCCTGTTTTGCTTGCTCAGCCGGAGCCTCGGTCACTAGTGGGCCCCTCGGCTCAGGTAGACCCCCCTGCTCACCCTGTCCAGGCGGCAGGGACAGAGTTCGCCTCTTTTGCTGAGAAACTCTCTGAGTCACTTTCACAATCCATGGCTCAGTCTATGGACAAATGGTCTGCCAAGCTGCTTGAAGCTTTGCAGTCCAGACCGGTCCTTACACAGGCCCCGGGCCCTGTTGGATCGTCCCCTCCAGGCCCCTCTCTGTCCGCGCCGCAGCGCGCTCCCAGGGGGGGCCCTAGGTCTCACGTGGAGGACTCCTGCCCGGACCACAGTCCCAGACCGGCAAAGCGGGCTCGCTGGGAATCTTCCCCGACTTCTTCACGCTGCTCGGGTTCCCAGCTTGAGGACTCTCTGGAGGACGAGGCGGACGTCGCAGCTCAGGGCTCTGACCCTGACGTCGCCCTTAACCTTGATACACCTGAAGGGGACGCCTTAGTAAATGACCTTATCTCGTCCATCAACAAGGTGTTGGATCTCTCTCCCCCGCCTCCTTACCCCAGTCCAAACCGAAGAGACCTCAGCAACGGAAAATACAATCGAGGTTTCGGTCCTTTCGTCCCTCCGCCAAGCCCCAATCCTCTTCGTCCAGCAGGCCGGAGAAAGGCCAGAGGAACTCCTATGCCTGGCGGGCTAAGCCACGCCCCCAAAAACCCGCCGGAGGCAATGCCTCCAAGGCGGCCTCTTCATGACTCTCGGCATCCCCGAACCGCATCCTCGGTCGGTGGCAGGCTCTCCCGCTTTTGCGACGCCTGGTGGCCACATGTTCAAGACCGATGGGTGAGAGACATCCTGTCTCACGGTTACAGGATAGAGTTCAGCTCTCGTCCCCCGACTCGTTTCTTCAGAACCTCTCCGCCCCCCGCGCGGGCCGATGCACTTTTTCAGGCGGTTGACGCTCTGAAGACAGAAGGAGTTGTGATCCCTGTTCCCCCCCCAGGAACGTGGTCGCGGCTTTTACTCCAACTTGTTCGTGGTGCCAAAGAAGGACGGTTCGTTCCGTCCCGTTCTGGACCTCAAACTACTCAACAGACATGTGAGCATCAGAAGGTTTCGGATGGAATCTCTCCGCTCGGTCATCGCATCGATGTCACAAGGAGACTTCCTAGCATCGATCGACATCAAGGATGCTTATCTCCATGTGCCGATCGCACCCGAACATCAACGCTTTTTGCGTTTCGTCATCAGGGACGAACACCTTCAATTCGTGGCATTGCCTTTCGGCCTGGCGACAGCCCCACGGGTGTTCACCAAGGTCATGGCATCCGTTGTGGCGGTCCTACACTCTCAGGGCCACTCGGTGATTCCCTACTTAGACGATCTTCTGGTCAGGGCACCCTCCCAGATGGCGTGTCAAAACAGCCTTACCGTCGCTCTGGCGACTCTCCAGCAGTTCGGGTGGATCATCAACTTCCCAAAATCCAAGTTGACACCGACCCAATCACTGACTTACCTCGGGATGGAGTTTCATACTCAGTCAGCGGTAGTCATGCTACCGCTGGACAAACAGCTTTCTATGCAGGCAGGGGTGCAATCTCTTCTTCGGGGTCAGTCACACCCCTTGAGGCGTCTCATGCACTTCCTGGGGAAGATGGTGGCAGCGATGGAGGCAGTGCCCTTCGCGCAATTCCATCTGCGGCCACTCCAGTGGGACATTCTCCGCAAATGGGACAGGAGGTCGACTTCCCTCGACAGGAACGTCTCTCTTTCCCTTGCAACCAAGACGTCACTTCAGTGGTGGCTCCTTCCCAACTCTCTGTCGCAGGGAAAATCCTTCCTACCCCCAACCTGGGCTGTGGTCACCACGGACGCGAGCCTGTCAGGGTGGGGGGAGGTTTTTCTCCACCACAGGGCTCAGGGAACCTGGACTCCGATAGTCATCCCTTCAGATCAATATCCTGGAGATAAGGGCAGTGTATCTAGCCCTATTGGCTTTTCATCGGTGGCTGGAGGGCAGGCAGATCCGTATCCAGTCGGACAACGCCACTGCCGTCGCATACATCAACCACCAAGGCGGCACTCGCAGTCGTCAAGCCTTCCAGGAAGTCCGACGGATTCTGCAGTGGGTGGAAGCCACAGCTTCCACCATCTCCGCAGTTCACATCCCGGGCGTAGAAAACTGGGAAGCAGATTTTCTCAGTCGTCAGGGCATGGACGCGGGGGAATGGTCTCTTCACCCAGACGTGTTTCGAGAGATCTGTCGCCGCTGGGGAACGCCGGACGTCGATCTCATGGCGTCACGGCACAACAACAAAGTCCCGGCATTCATGGCCCGGTTTCAAGATCACAGAGCTCTGGTGGCGGACGCATTAGTTCAGGATTGGTCGCAGTTTCGACTGCCTTATGTATTTCCTCCTCTGGCAATGCTGCCCAGAGTGCTGCGCAAAATCAGGTCCGACTGTCGTCGCGCCATTCTCGTCGCCCCAGATTGGCCGAGGCGGTCGTGGTACCCGGATCTGTGGCATCTCACGGTGGGTCAACCGTGGGCCCTTCCAGACCGCACAGACTTGCTGTCACAAGGGCCGTTTTCTTCGGCGCTCCATTGGGAGACCCAGACGATTGGGTGTATAGCTACTGCCTCCGGAGGCCACACAAAGCATTACACTAAAAAGTGTAAGGCCCCTCCCCTTCTGGCTATACACCCCCAGTGGGATCACTGGCTCACCAGTTTTCTGCTTTGTGCGAAGGAGGTCAGACATCCACGCATAGCTCCACTGTTTAGTCAGCAGTAGCTGCTGACTATGTCGGATGGAAGAAAAGAGGGCCCATATAGGGCCCCCAGCATGCTCCCTTCTTACCCCACTTGTGGTTTGTAAGGTTGAGGTACCCATTGCGGGTATAGAGGCTGGAGCCCACATGCTGTTTTCCTTCCCCATCCCCCTGAGGGGCTCTGAGGAAGTGGGATCTTACCGGCCCCCAAGCCCTGAGGCCGGGCTCCATCCACAGACCCAGTGAACCTGCTGGATACGGAGCTGGGTACCGTTCAGGGACAAGGCCCTGCAACTTTCAGGTACTCTGTGTCCCCGTACAGACAGGCACGCACACGCCAGACTTGCTGGGTGTGTTAGTGCGCCGGGGACAGTAACGCTGCACGCTGGGGTTTGAGTCACAGCAGCTTAGCTGTGTGACTTCATGTGCTGGGAACTACCGCGCCGGCCACTCTCGGAGCGGCGGCGCGGCTGGGACTTGTAGTGCGCCGGGGACTTAGCGCCGACCGCGCTTTTACGGCGGCGGCGCTTATAAATTTAGTCCCCGGCTTTTGCGGCCTAGCTCCGCTTCGTTCCCGCCCCCTCCCTGTCAATCAGGGAATGGGACAGACGCTGTGCAATCGTCAGCGCCGAGGGCTGGAGCCTTATTTACATGCTCCAGCCCTCTCACTAGGCACAGTGGGACGCAGGTTTCCCGCTTTTGGTCTGGGCACGCCCAGGGCCCGCCCCCCCCTCCACAGGACGCCGGCAGCCATTCCTGCATGCAGTCTGGCTGGAGGACGGACACAGGCTCTGGGAGACCCAGACTAGGGATTTCTGGCGACCACACACCCGCGTTTAGCGGGCGGTAAGCAGCACATTAGTGCTGGCCCCACTAGTGCCACAGTGTTGTATTGGTGTACTTTTTCCTGTACCAGATATATATATTTATACTGCACTGTACGGTCGCTTCTTGGCTGTATACCCTATATTGCTCTGAGGAGACAACAACATGTCATCCACAAAACGCAAGGGTGCCAAGGCACGGGCTGTATACACTGCTTGTACAGCATGTGGGGCTAATCTACCAGCAGGCTCCAACGACTCTCATTGTGTGCAATGTTCAGTCCCAGTGGCACTTCGTCAGCCAGAGCCTATTGTGGTGGTAGCCCAGGCAGAGACGCCTGTGAACCCTGCCCCGGTGACGGGGACAGAATTTGCAGTCTTTGCTGATAAAATGTCTGTGACTATGACAAAAATCCTGGAGACCTTGCAGTCCAGGCCAGTTGCTCAGACCATAGACACTGCTGTGTCTATGTTCCCCGGTCCCCCTCAGTTGGAACTAATCCGTACTTCAAGGGGGTCCCAGGCATCACAGGCTGAGGGCTCTGACTCCGATGACAGTCCCAGGCCGCCTAAGCGAGCTCGCTGGGAGAGACCCTCCACGTCATCACGCGGGTCAGGGTCTCAGCGAGAAGGGTCTCTATATGATGAGACAGAGGTGGGAGATCAGGAGTCTAGTCCTGACACCGCTCTCAATTTGGATACGCCAGATGGTGACGCCATGGTAAATGACCTTATAGCGGCCATCAATAGGCTGTTGGATATTTCTCCCCCAGCCCCTTCAGCAGAGGAGGCAGCTGCCCAGCAGGAGAAATTCCATTTCCTGTATCCCAAGCGTAAATTGAGTACTTTTCTGGACCACTCTGACTTCAGAGCATCAATCCAGAAACACCATGCTTATCCGGACAAGCGTTTTTCCAAACGTCTTAAGGATACACGTTATCCCTTTCTTCAGCGCTCTATTGGGAGACCCAGACGATTGGGGTATAGCTACTGCCCTCTGGAGGCCACACAAAGCACTACATTAAAAGTGCAAGGCCCCTCCCCCTCTGGCTATACCCCCCCCGTGGTATCACGGGTTCTCCAGTTTTAGCTTTGTGTGCGAAGGAGGTCAGACATTCCATGCATAGCTCCACAGATTTTAGTCAGCAGTAGCTGCTGACTGTTTCGGATGGAAGAAAAGAGGACACATATAGTGTCCCCAGCATGCTCCCTTCTCACCCCTGGATGGTGTTGTAAGGTTGAGGTACCTATTGCTGGTACAGGGCTGGAGCCTGACATGCTGTTTTCCTTCCACATCCCCTTGTAGGGCTCTGTGGAAGTGGGATCCTGCCGGCCTCTCAGCTCTGACGCCGGGCTCCATCCACAGACCCATTAGAACCTGATGGAGACGGAGCAGGAGTACGATCAGGGACAGGCCCTGCATCATACAGGTACTCTGTGTCCCCGGCAGGCACAGACACACTCCGGGCTGGCTGGGTGTTGTAGTGCGCCGGGGACCGCAACGTGGAGTTGGTGTCCCTACAGATTACTGGGGGACTTTTTTGTGTATGGGAACGCAGCGCCGACCCCCTCTGGACCGGGCGGCGCTGCTGTGACTTGTGGTGCGCCGGGGATCCGCCGTCCGCGCTTTTACGGCGGCGGCGGTTATAAATTTAGTCCCCGGCTTTTTGGGCCTAGGACGCCGGCAGCTCCGTTTCGTTCCCGCCCCCACCCTGTCATTCAGGGTAGGGGAGAGACGCTGTTCGCTAGCAGCGACGAGGGCTGGAGCCTGATTTACATGCTCCAGCCCTCTCACTTGGCACAGAGGGAAGCAAGCTTCCCGCTCTTGGCCAGGAACGCCCAGGGCCCGCCCCCCTTCCTCTCTCGAGACGCCGGCAGCCATTACATGCATGCCTGGCTGGAGGAAGGACGCAAGGCTCTGGGAGACCTGGACTAGGGGCTATCTGGCGACCACACACCCGCTTTTTTAAGCGGGCGGTAAGCGATTTTTCTGTGCTGGTCCCTCTAGTGCCTCACGGTGTATCGGTGTACTGTGTACAGATATATAGATATTGTATTGCTTGCACTGTGAGGTCGCTTCTGGCTGCATATCCCAGATCGCTCTGTGGAAGCAGCAACATGTCATCCTCAAAACGCAAGGCGGCCAAGGCAAAAAGGGCTGTGTATACTGCGTGTGCTGCATGTGGGGCTAATCTACCAGCAGGCTCCGATGACCCCCATTGTGTGCAATGCTCCGACCCGGTGCTGCTTCGCCAGCCGGAGTCAGGAGAGGTGGCGACCCAGGCTGAGACGCTTGTAAGTTCTGCCCCGGTGACAGGGACGGACTTTGCAGTTTTTGCAGATATGTCTGTATCTATGGCAAAAATCCTTGAAACCTTGCAATCTATGCATGGGGCTCAGTCTCTGGGCACGGCGAGGCCTCTGTCCTCAGGTCCCCCTTACTTGGAATGTATCCAGCCCACAGGGGGGTCCCCGGCTTCACAGGCCGAGGATTATGACTCAGATGATGGCCCCAGCCACCCTAAGCGAGCTCGCTGGGAAAGACCCTCGACGTCTTCACACTGCTCAGGGTCTCAGCGCAATCAGTCTCCCTGTGATGTGTCTGATGAGAGTGATCAGGAATCCATTCCTGGAACCCCTCTCAACCTGGATACCCCTGATGGGGATGCCATGGTAAACGACCTTATCTCAGCCATCAATAGGCTGTTGGATATTTCTCCCCCAGCCCCTTCAGCAGAAGAGGCGGCTGCGGAGCAGGAGAAGTTTCGTTTCCTTTATCCCAAGCGTAAATTGAGTGCTTTGTTAGATCACTCTGACTTCAGAGAATCAATCCAGAAGCACGACGCTCACCCAGAAAGGCGTTTCTCTAAACGATCTAAAGATACGCGTTTCCCTTTCCCCCCTGAGGTGGTCAAGCGCTGGACACAGTGTCCAAAGGTAGACCCCCCGATTTCCAAACTTGCAGCTAGATCCATAGTTGCAGTGGAGGATGGCGCTTCACTTAAAGATGCCAATGACAGACAGATGGACCTTTGGTTAAAATCTGTCTATGAAGCTATCGGCGCGTCGTTTGCTCCGGCATTCGCAGCCGTATGGGCACTCCAGGCTATTTCAGCTGGCTTAGCAAAAGTGGATGCTATCATGCATCCAGCAGTGCCGCAAGTGGCGCACCTTACCACGCAGATGTCGGCGTTTGCGTCTTACGCTATCAATGCGGTCCTAGAATCTACCAGTCGCACCTCAATGGCATCCGCCAATTCGGTAGTTTTGCGCAGAGCCTTGTGGTTAAAGGACTGGAAAGCAGATGCTGGTTCCAAAAAATGTTTAACCAGTTTGCCTTTATCTAGAGATAGACTGTTTGGCGAGCCATTGGCTGATATCATTAAGCAGTCCAAGGGTAAAGACTCCTCTTTACCACAACCCAGAACAACCAAACCTCAGCAGAAAAAGTGGCAGCAGAGGTTTCAGTCCTTTCGAGGTTCGGGCAAGACACCATTTACCTCGTCCAAAGGGACTCAGAGGACGCAAAGAAACTCAGATTCGTGGCGGGCTCACACGCGCCCCAAGAAAGCAAATGGAGGTACCGCTTCCAAAGCGGCTACCTCATGACTTCCAGCCCCCTCCCTCCGCATCGCCGGTCGGGGGCAGGCTCTCCCGCTTTTCCGGCATTTGGATGTCACAGGTCAAAGACCGGTGGGTGACGGACATTTTGTCTCGCGGGTACAGAATCGAGTTCAATTCTCGTCCTCCAGCTCGGTTCTTCAGAACCTCCCCACGTCCAGACCGAGCAGATGCTCTGCTGCAGGCGGTGGATTCCCTAAAAGCGGAAGGAGTGGTTATCCCAGTCCCTCCTCAGGAACAAGGGCAAGGGTTTTACTCCAATCTCTTTGTGGTTCCAAAAAAGGACGGCTCGTTCCGTCCTGTTCTGGACCTAAAACGGCTCAACAAACATGTGCACGCCAGGAGGTTCCGGATGGAAACCCTCCGCTCTGTCATTGCCTCAATGTCCAGAGGAGACTTCCTTGCCTCAATAGACATCAAAGATGCTTATCTCCACGTGCCAATTGCTACAGAACATCAACGTTTTCTACGTTTTGTGATAGGAGACGACCATTTTCAGTTCGTAGCTCTTCCATTTGGTCTGGCGACAGCCCCACGGGTCTTCACCAAGGTCATGGCGGCGGTGGTAGCAGTCTTGCACTCTCAGGGACACTCGGTGATCCCTTACCTAGACGACTTATTGGTCAAAGCTCCCTCTCAGGAGGCATGTCAGCACAGCCTGAATGCTACGCTGGAGACTCTACAGTCTTTCGGATGGATCATCAACTTTCCAAAGTCGATCCTATCACCGACTCAGTCACTAACGTATCTTGGCATGGAGTTTCATACTCTAGCAGCGATAGTGAAGCTTCCGCTGGACAAGCAGCGGTCACTACAGACAGGGGTGCAATCTCTTCTGCAGGGCCAGTTGCATCCCTTGCGGCGCCTCATGCATTTCCTAGGGAAGATGGTGGCAGCCATGGAAGCAGTTCCCTTTGCGCAGTTTCATCTGCGCCCACTTCAATGGGACATTCTCCGCCAATGGGACGGGAAGTCAACGTCCCTGGACAGGAAAGTCTCGCTTTCCCAGACGGCCAAGGACTCCCTACAATGGTGGCTCCTTCCCACCTCATTGTCTCAGGGAAGATCCTTCCTGCCCCCATCATGGGCAGTAGTCACGACAGATGCGAGTCTGTCAGGGTGGGGAGCAGTATTTCTCCACCACAGGGCTCAGGGGACGTGGACTCCGCAGGAGTCCACCCTTCAGATCAATGTTCTGGAGATCAGAGCAGTGTATCTTGCTCTACTGGCCTTCCAACAGTGGCTGGAAGGAAAGCAGATCCGAATCCAATCGGACAACTCCACAGCGGTGGCATACATCAACCACCAAGGAGGGACGCGCAGTCGGCAAGCCTTCCAAGAAGTCCGGCGCATTCTAATGTGGGTGGAGGACAGAGCATCCACCATATCCGCGGTTCACATCCCAGGCGTAGAAAACTGGGAAGCAGACTTCCTCAGTCGCCAGGGCATGGACGCAGGGGAATGGTCCCTTCACCCGGACGTGTTTCAGGAAATCTGTCGCCGCTGGGGAGTGCCGGACGTCGACCTAATGGCATCCCGGCACAACAACAAGGTCCCGGCATTCATGGCGAGGTCGCGCGATCAAAGAGCTCTGGCGGCAGACGCCTTGGTTCAAGATTGGTCGCAGTTTCAGCTCCCATACGTGTTTCCGCCTCTGGCGCTCTTGCCCAGAGTGCTACGCAAGATCAGATCCGAGTGCAGCCGCGTCATACTCGTCGCTCCAGACTGGCCGAGGAGGTCGTGGTATCCGGATCTGTGGCATCTCACGATCGGTCGACCGTGGTCACTGCCAGACCGACCAGACTTACTGTCCCAAGGGCCGTTTTTCCATCAGAATTCTGCGGCCCTGAACCTGACTGTGTGGCCATTGAGTCCTGGATCCTAGCATCTGCTGGATTATCTCAGGGAGTCGTTGCCACAATGAGACAAGCTAGAAAGTCGAATTCGGCTAAGATCTACCACAGAACGTGGAAGATTTTCTTGTCCTGGTGCTCTGCTCAGGGAGTGTCTCCCTGGCCATTTGCATTGCCCAAGTTTCTTTCCTTCCTGCAATCGGGGTTAGAAAAGGGCTTGTCGCTCAGCTCCCTTAAAGGGCAAGTTTCGGCACTATCCGTGTTTTTTCAGAAGCGTCTAGCACGTCTTCCTAAGGTGCGCACGTTCCTGCAGGGGGTCTGTCATATTGTGCCCCCGTACAAGCGACCGTTAGATCCATGGGATCTGAACAGGGTACTAGTTGCTCTCCAGAAGCCGCCCTTCGAGCCTCTGAAGGAAGTTTCCTTTTCTCGGCTGTCGCAGAAAGTGGCGTTTCTTGTTGCGATCACATCGCTTCGGCGAGTGTCTGAGCTGGCAGCTCTGTCATCCAAGGCTCCCTTCCTGGTGTTCCACCAGGACAAGGTTGTGCTGCGCCCCATTCCGGAGTTTCTTCCTAAGGTCGTATCCTCTTTTCATCTTAATCAGGATATTTCCTTGCCTTCTTTTTACCCTCATCCGGTTCACCGGTATGAAAAGGACTTACGTTTACTAGATCTGGTGAGAGCACTCAGAATCTACATTTCCCGCACGGCGCCCATACGCCGTGCCGATGCACTTTTCGTCCTTGTCGCTGGTCCGCGCAAGGGGTTGCAGGCTTCTAAAGCCACCCTGGCTCGATGGATCAAAGAACCAATTCTAGAGGCCTACCGTTCTGCGGGGCTTCCGGTTCCTTCAGGGCTAAAAGCCCACTCCACCAGAGCCGTGGGTGCGTCCTGGGCATTACGTCACCAGGCTTCGGCTCAACAGGTGTGCCAGGCAGCTACCTGGTCCAGTCTGCACACTTTCACCAAGCATTATCAGGTGCATACCTATGCTTCGGCGGATGCCAGCTTAGGTAGAAGAGTCCTGCAGGCGGCAGTGACACCCCCGTAGGGGAGGGCTGTTTTGCAGCTCTAACATGAGGTATTTATTTACCCACCCAGGGACAGCTTTTGGACGTCCCAATCGTCTGGGTCTCCCAATAGAGCGCTGAAGAAGGGAATTTTGTTACTTACCGTAAATTCCTTTTCTTCTAGCTCTTATTGGGAGACCCAGCACCCGCCCTGTTGTCCTTCGGGATGTTTTTTTGTTGTTTGCGGGTACACATGTTGTTCATGTTGAACGGTTTTTCAGTTCTCCGATGTTATTCGGAGTTAATTTGTTTAAACCAGTTATTGGCTTCCTCCTTCTTGCTTTGGCACTAAAACTGGAGAACCCGTGATACCACGGGGGGGGTATAGCCAGAGGGGGAGGGGCCTTGCACTTTTAATGTAGTGCTTTGTGTGGCCTCCAGAGGGCAGTAGCTATACCCCAATCGTCTGGGTCTCCCAATAAGAGCTAGAAGAAAAGGAATTTACGGTAAGTAACAAAATTCCCTTCTTTCCCCCTGACGTGGTCAAACGCTGGACCCAGTGTCCAAAAGTGGACCCTCCAATATCCAGGCTTGCAGCTAGATCCATAGTTGCAGTGGAGGATGGGGCTTCACTTAAAGATGCCAATGACAGACAGATGGACCTTTGGTTGAAATCTGTCTATGAAGCTATTGGCGCGTCGTTTGCTCCAGCATTCGCGGCCGTGTGGGCGCTCCAAGCTATTTCAGCTGGTCTGGCACAGGTGGACTCTTTCATACGTCCAGCAGTGCCGCAAGTGGCGTCCTTAACTACGCAAATGTCTGCGTTTGCGACCTATGCTATCAACGCTGTCCTGGACTCTACGAGCCGTACCTCAATGGCATCCGCCAACTCTGTAGTTTTGCGCAGAGCCTTGTGGTTAAAAGAATGGAAAGCAGATTCTGCTTCTAAAAAATGTTTAACCAGCTTGCCATTATCTGGAGACAGACTGTTTGGTGAGCAATTGGCGGAAATCATTAAACAGTCCAAAGGTAAGGACTCTTCCTTACCCCAGCCCAGATCAAGCAAACCTCAACAGAGGAAGTGGCAGTCAAAGTTTCGGTCCTTTCGAGGCTCGGGCAAGCCCCAATTTCTTCAGCGCTCTATTGGGAGACCCAGACGATTGGGGTATAGCTACTGCCCTCCGGAGGCCACACAAAGCACTACACTAAAAAGTGCAAGGCCCCTCCCCTTCTGGCTATACCCCCCCGTGGTATCACGGGTACTCCAGTTTTCAAGCTTTGTGCGAAGGAGGTCAGACATTCCATGCATAGCTCCACAGATTTTAGTCAGCAGTAGCTGCTGACTATTTCGGATGGAAGAAAAGAGGGCCCATATAGGGCCCCCAGCATGCTCCCTTCTCACCCGTGGATGGTGTTGTAAGATTGAGGTACCTATTGCTGGTACAGAGGCTGGAGCCCCACATGCTGTTTTCCTTCCACATCCCCTTGTAGGGCTCTGTGGAAGTGGGATCCTGCCGGCCTCAAAGCTCTGACGCCGGGCTCCATCCACAGACCCATAGAACCTGGTGGATGCCGAGCAGGAGTACCATCAGGGACATGGCCCTGCATCATACAGGTACTCTGTGTCCCCGGCAGGCACAGACACACTCCGGGCTGGCTGGGTGTTGTAGTGCGCCGGGGACAGTAACGCTAGAGCTAGTGTTCCTACAGTTTAACTGGGGGACTTTTTTCTGTGTGTGGGAACGCAGCGCCGACCCCCGCTGGACCGGCGGCGCTGCTGTGACTTTTAGTTCGCCGGGGACACGCCGACCGCGCTTTTACGGCGGTGGCGTTTATAAATCTAGTCCCCGGCTTTTGCGGCCTAGGACGCCGGCAGCTCCGATTCGTTCCCGCCCCCACCCTGTCAATCAGGGTAGGGGAGAGACGCTGTTTCACGGCAGCGACGAGGGCTGGAGCCTGATTTACATGCTCCAGCCCTCTCACTAGGCACAGAGGGAAGCAGGCTTCCCGCTCTTAGCCAGGAACGCCCAGGGCCCGCCCCCCCTCCTCTCTCAGGACGCCGGCAGCCATTACATGCATATCTGGCTGCAGGAAGGACGCAAGGCTCTGGGAGACCTGGACTAGGGGGCTTTGGAGATCACACACCCGCTCTTAAGCGGGCGGTAAGCGGCTTTTCAGCTGGCCCCTCTAGTGCCTCAGTGTGTATTAGTGTACTGTGTCACTGGACATATATATATATATTTCCTTATTGCTTGCACTGTGAGGTCGCTTCCTGGCTGTATACCCAGATCGCTCTGAGGAGGCAGCAACATGTCATCCGCAAAACGCAAGGCTGCCAAGGCTAGGGCTGTGTACACTGCGTGTGCTGCATGTGGGGCTGCTCTACCAGCAGGCTCCAAGGACCCCCATTGTGTGCAATGCTCAGACCCGGTGCTGCTTCGCCAGCCGGAGTCAGGAGAGATAGTGACCCAGGCTGAGACGCCTGTAAGTCCTGCCCCGGTGTCAGGGACAGACTTTGCAGTTTTTGCTGATAATATGTCTGTGACTATGGCAAAAATCCTTGAAACTTTGCAATCCATGCCTGGGGCTCAGTCTATGGACACGGCGAGGTCTCTGTCCTCTAATCCCCCTCAGTTGGATTTAATCCAGACTGCAAGGGGGTCCCCGGCTTCACAGGCTGAGTATTATGACTCAGATGATAGCCCCAGCCACCCTAAGCGAGCTCGCTGGGAAAGACCCTCAACGTCATCACACTGCTCAGGGTCTCAGCGCAATCAGTCTCCCTGTGATGCGTCTGATGAGAGTGATCAGGAGTCTTATCCTGGAACCCCTCTCAATCTGGATACCCCGGATGGGGACGCCATGGTAAACGATCTTATCTCAGCCATCAATAGACTGTTAGATATTTCTCCCCCAGCCCCTTCAGCAGAGGAGGCAGCTGCAGAGCAGGAGAAGTTTCGTTTCCTCTATCCCAAGCGTAAATTAAATGCTTTCTTGGATCACTCTGACTTCAGAGAGTCAATCCAGAAACACGACGCTCATCCAGAAAGGCGTTTCTCTAAACGTTCTAAGGATACACGTTTTCCTTTCCCCCCTGATGTGGTCAAGCGCTGGACCCAGTGTCCAAAAGTTGACCCCCCGATTTCCAAACTTGCAGCTAGATCCATAGTTGCAGTGGAGGATGGCGCTTCACTTAAGGATGCCAATGACAGACAGATGGACCTCTGGTTAAAATCTGTCTATGAAGCTATCGGCGCGTCGTTTGCTCCAGCATTCGCAGCCGTATGGGCACTCCAAGCTATTTCAGCTGGTTTAGCAAAAGTGGATGCTATCTTACATCCAGCGGTGCCGCAAGTGGCGTCCCTTACCTCGCAGATGTCCGCGTTTGCGTCTTACGCTATCAATGCGGTCCTAGAATCTACCAGCCGCACCTCAATGGCGTCCGCCAATTCGGTAGTTTTGCGCAGAGCCTTGTGGTTAAAGGACTGGAAAGCAGATGCTGGTTCCAAAAAATGTTTAACCAGCCTGCCTTTATCTAGAGATAGACTGTTTGGCGAACCATTGGCTGACATCATTAAACAGTCCAAGGGTAAAGACTCTTCTTTACCCCAGCCCAGAACAAGCAAACCTCAGCAGAAAAAGTGGCAGCAGAGGTTTCAGTCCTTTCGAGGTTCGGGCAAGACACAATTCTCCTCGTCCAAAGGGACTCAGAGGACGCAAAGAAGCTCAGATTCCGGGCGGGCTCACGCGCGCCCCAAGAAAGCAAATGGAGGAACCGCTTCCAAAGCGGCTACCTCATGACTTCCAGCTCCCCCCCTCCGCATCTCCGGTCGGGGGCAGGCTCTCCCGCTTTTCCGTCATTTGGATGTCACAGGTCAAAGACCGGTGGGTGACAGACATTTTGTCTCGCGGGTACAGAATCGAGTTCAGTTCTCGTCCTCCAGCTCGGTTCTTCAGAACCTCCCCACATCCAGACCGAGCAGATGCCCTGCTGCAGGCGGTGGACTCCCTAAGAGCGGAAGGAGTAGTGGTCCCTGTACCGCCTCAGGAACAAGGGCGAGGGTTTTACTCCAATCTCTTTGTGGTTCCAAAAAAGGACGGCTCGTTCCGTCCTGTTCTGGATCTAAAGCTGCTCAACAAACATGTGCACGCCAGGCGGTTCCGGATGGAAACCCTCCGCTCTGTCGTGGCCTCAATGTCTCAAGGAGACTTCCTTGCCTCAATAGACACCAAAGATGCTTATCTCCACGTGCCAATTGCTACAGAACATCAACGTTTTCTACGTTTTGTGATAGGAAACGAACATCTTCAGTTCGTAGCTCTGCCATTCGGTCTGGCGACAGCCCCACGGGTTTTCACCAAGGTCATGGCGGCAGTGGTAGCAGTCTTGCACTCTCAGGGACACTCGGTGATCCCTTACCTAGACGATCTACTTGTCAAGGCACCCTCTCAAGAGGCATGCCAACTCAGTCTACATGCTACACTGGAGACTCTACAGACGTTCGGATGGATCATCAACTTTCCAAAGTCGAATCTGTCTCCGACACAGTCACTAACGTATCTTGGCATGGAGTTCCATACTCGAGCAGCGAGAGTGAAGCTTCCGCTGAACAAGCAGCGGTCACTACAGACAGGGGTGCAATCCCTCCTTCAGGGCCAGTCGCACCCCTTACGGCGCCTCATGCACTTCCTCGGGAAGATGGTGGCAGCCATGGAAGCAGTTCCCTTTGCGCAGTTTCATCTGCGCCCACTTCAATGGGACATTCTCCGCCAATGGGACGGGAAGTCAACGTCCCTGGACAGGAAAGTCTCTCTTTCCCAGACGGCCAAGGACTCTCTACAATGGTGGCTCCTTCCCACCTCATTGTCTCAGGGAAGATCCTTCCTGCCCCCATCCTGGGCAGTGGTCACGACAGATGCGAGTCTGTCAGGGTGGGGAGCAGTGTTTCTCCACCACAGGGCTCAGGGGACGTGGACTCCGCAGGAGTCCACCCTTCAGATCAATGTTCTGGAAATCAGAGCAGTGTATCTTGCCCTACTAGCCTTCCAGCAGTGGCTGGAAGGAAGGCAGATCCGAATTCAGTCGGACAACTCCACAGCGGTGGCATACATCAACCACCAAGGGGGGACACGCAGTCGGCAAGCCTTCCAGGAAGTCCGGCGGATTCTGATGTGGGTGGAAGCCACGGCCTCCACCATATCCGCAGTTCACATCCCCGGCGTAGAAAACTGGGAAGCAGACTTCCTCAGTCGCCAGGGCATGGACGCAGGGGAATGGTCCCTTCACCCGGACGTGTTTCAGGAAATCTGTCGCCGATGGGGAGTGCCGGACGTCGACCTAATGGCGTCCCGGCACAACAACAAGGTCCCGGCATTCATGGCGAGGTCGCGCGATCAAAGAGCTCTGGCGGCAGACGCATTGGTTCAAGATTGGTCGCAGTTCCGGCTCCCATACGTCTTTCCACCTCTGGCACTCTTGCCCAGAGTGTTACGCAAGATCAGATCCGATTGCAGCCGCGTCATACTCGTCGCCCCAGACTGGCCGAGGAGATCGTGGTATCCGGATCTGTGGCATCTCACGGTCGGTCGACCGTGGTCACTGCCAGACCGACCAGACTTACTGTCCCAAGGGCCGTTTTTCCATCAGAATTCTGCGGCCCTGAACCTGACTGTGTGGCCATTGAGTCCTGGATCCTAGCGTCTGCAGGATTATCTCAAGGAGTCGTAGCCACAATGAGACAAGCTAGGAAGTCAACGTCTGCTAAGATCTACCACAGGACGTGGAAGATTTTCTTATCTTGGTGCTCTGCACAGAGAGTATCCCCTTGGCCATTTGCATTGCCCACCTTTCTTTCCTTCCTGCAATCGGGGTTGGAAAAGGGCTTGTCGCTCAGTTCCCTTAAAGGGCAAGTCTCGGCACTGTCTGTGTTTTTTCAGAAGCGTCTAGCACGTCTTTCTAAGGTGCGCACGTTCCTACAGGGGGTCTGTCATATTGTGCCCCCGTACAAGCGGCCGTTAGATCCATGGGATCTGAACAGAGTACTTGTTGCTCTGCAAAAGCCGCCCTTCGAGCCTCTAAAGGACGTTTCCTTTTCTCGCCTGTCACAGAAAGTGGCGTTTCTTGTCGCGATCACATCGCTTCGGCGAGTGTCTGAGCTGGCAGCTTTGTCATCCAAGGCTCCTTTCCTGGTGTTCCACCAGGACAAGGTAGTGCTGCGCCCCATTCCGGAGTTTCTCCCTAAGGTCGTATCCTCGTTTCATCTTAATCAGGATATATCCTTGCCTTCCTTTTACCCTCATCCGGTTCACCGGTATAATAATAATAATAATAATTTTATTCATTTATATAGCGCTATTAATTCCACAGCGCTTTACATACATTGGCAACACTGTCCCCATTGGGGCTCACAATCTAGAGTCCCTATCTGTATGTCTTTGGAGTGTGGGAGGAAACCGGAGAACCCGGAGGAAACCCACGCAAACACAGGGAGAACATACAAACTCCTTGCAGATAGTGTCCTTAGTGGGATGAAAAGGACTTACGTTTGCTAGATCTGGTGAGAGCACTCAGAATCTACATTTCCCGAACGGCGCCCATACGCCGTTCCGATGCACTTTTTGTCCTTGTCGCTGGTCCGCGCAAGGGGTTGCAGGCTTCTAAAGCCACCCTGGCTCGATGGATCAAAGAACCAATTCTAGAGGCCTACCGCTCTGCGGGGCTTCCGGTTCCTTCAGGGCTAAAAGCCCACTCAACCAGAGCTGTGGGTGCGTCCTGGGCATTACGACACCAGGCTTCGGCTCAACAGGTGTGCCAGGCAGCAACCTGGTCCAGTCTGCACACTTTCACCAAGCATTATCAGGTGCATACCTATGCTTCGGCGGATGCCAGCTTAGGTAGAAGAGTCCTGCAGGCGGCAGTGACATCCCCGTAGGGGAGGGCTGTTTTTTGCAGCTCTAACATGAGGTATTTCTTTACCCACCCAGGGACAGCTTTTGGACGTCCCAATCGTCTGGGTCTCCCAATAGAGCGCTGAAGAAGAAGGGAATTTTGTTACTTACCGTAAATTCCTTTGCTTCTAGCTCTTATTGGGAGACCCAGCACCCGCCCTGTTGTCCTTCGGGATTTTTTTGTTGTTTGCGGGTACACATGTTGTTCATGTTGAACGGTTTTTCAGTTCTCCGATGTTTCTCGGAGTTAATTTGTTTAAACCAGTTATTGGCTTCCTCCTTCTTGCTTTGGCACTAAAACTGGAGTACCCGTGATACCACGGGGGGGTATAGCCAGAAGGGGAGGGGCCTTGCACTTTTTAGTGTAGTGCTTTGTGTGGCCTCCGGAGGGCAGTAGCTATACCCCAATCGTCTGGGTCTCCCAATAAGAGCTAGAAGAAAAGGAATTTACGGTAAGTAACAAAATTCCCTTCTCTCCTCGTCCAAAGGGACTCAGAAAGAGCAAAGGAGCTCTGATTCCTGGCGGGCTCACTCACGCCCCAAGAAAGCAACCGGAGGTACCGCTTCCAAGGCGGCTGCCTCATGACTTTCGGCCGCCTCCCTCCGCATCCTCGGTCGGTGGCAGGCTCTCCCGCTTTTGCGACATTTGGCTGCCACAGGTCAAAGACCGGTGGGTAACAGACATTTTGTCTCACGGGTACAGGATAGAGTTCAGTTCTCGTCCTCCGCCTCGGTTCTTCAGAACTTCCCCACATCCCGACCGAGCAGATGCCCTTCTGCAGGCGGTGAATTCTCTAAGAGCAGAAGGAGTGGTGGTCCCTGTTCCTCTTCGGGAACAAGGACAAGGTTTTTACTCCAATCTCTTTGTGGTGCCAAAAAAGGACGGCTCATTCCGTCCTGTTCTGGACCTAAAACTGCTCAACAAGCATGTGAACGCCAGGCGGTTCCGGATGGAATCCCTCCGCTCAGTCATTGCCTCAATGTCTCAAGGAGATTTCCTAGCATCAATAGACATCAAAGATGCTTATCTCCACGTGCCGATTGCTACAGAGCACCAACGCTTTCTACGCTTCGTGATAGGAGACGACCATCTTCAGTTCGTAGCTCTGCCTTTTGGTCTGGCGACAGCCCCACGGGTATTCACCAAGGTCATGGCGGCAGTGGTAGCAGTCTTGCACTCTCAGGGACACTCTGTGATCCCTTACTTGGACGATCTACTTGTCAAGGCACCCTCTCAAGAGGCATGCCAACTCAGCCTGAATGTTGCACTGGAGACTCTCCAGACTTTCGGGTGGATCATCAACTTTTCAAAGTCAAACCTGGCACCGACTCAATCACTAACGTATCTTGGCATGGAGTTTCATACTCTCTCAGCGATAGTGAAGCTTCCGCTGGACAAGCAGAGGTCACTACAGACTGGGGTGCAGGCTCTCCTTCAAAGTCAGTCGCACTCCTTAAGACGCCTCATGCACTTCCTCGGGAAGATGGTGGCGGCAATGGAGGCGGTTCCGTTTGCGCAGTTTCATCTGCGCCCACTTCAATGGGACATTCTCCGCCAATGGGACGGGAAGTCAACATCCCTGGACAGGAAAGTCTCCCTTTCCCAGACGGCCAAAGACTCTCTGCAGTGGTGGCTTCTTCCCACCTCATTATCACAGGGAAGATCCTTCCTACCACCGTCCTGGGCGGTGGTCACGACAGACGCGAGTCTGTCAGGGTGGGGAGCAGTTTTTCTCCACCACAGGGCTCAGGGTACGTGGACTCAGCAGGAGTCCACCCTTCAGATCAATGTTCTGGAAATCAGAGCAGTGTATCTTGCCCTACTAACCTTCCAGCAGTGGCTGGAAGGAAGGCAGATCCGAATTCAGTCGGACAACTCCACAGCGGTGGCATACATCAACCACCAAGGGGGGACACGCAGTCGGCAAGCCTTCCAGGAAGTCCGGCGGATTCTGATGTGGGTGGAAGCCACGGCCTCCACCATATCCGCAGTTCACATCCCCGGCGTAGAAAACTGGGAAGCAGACTTCCTCAGTCGCCAGGGCATGGACGCAGGGGAATGGTCCCTTCACCCGGACGTGTTTCAGGAAATCTGTCGCCGCTGGGGAAGGCCGGACGTCGACCTAATGGCGTCCCGGCACAACAACAAGGTCCCAACCTTCATGGCACGGTCTCGCGATCACAGAGCTCTGGCGGCAGACGCCTTAGTGCAAGATTGGTCGCAGTTCCGGCTCCCTTATGTGTTTCCACCTCTGGCACTCTTGCCCAGAGTGCTACGCAAGATCAGATCCGACTGCAGCCGCGTCATACTCGTCGCCCCAGACTGGCCAAGGAGGGTGTGGTATCCGGATCTGTGGCATCTCACGGTCGGCCAACCGTGGGCACTACCAGACCGACCAGACTTACTGTCCCAAGGGCCGTTTTTCCATCGGAATT
Organism: Anomaloglossus baeobatrachus; assembly: GCF_048569485.1. Lineage (NCBI taxonomy): Eukaryota > Metazoa > Chordata > Amphibia > Anura > Aromobatidae > Anomaloglossus > Anomaloglossus baeobatrachus. Next base: position 29,848,612 of record NC_134357.1, on the reverse strand, counting down.
CTGCGGCCCTGAACCTGACTGTGTGGCCATTGAGTCCTGGATCCTAGCGTCTTCAGGATTATCCCAAGGGGTCGTGGCCACCATGAGACAGGCTAGGAAGCCCACGTCCGCTAAGATCTACCACAGAACGTGGAGGATATTCTTATCCTGGTGCTCTGCTCAGGGAGTGTCTCCCTGGCCATTTGCATTGCCTACCTTTTTCTTTCTTTCCTGCAATCTGGGTTAGAAAAAGGTTTGTCGCTCGGCTCCCTTAAAGGGCAAGTCTCGGCGCTATCCGTCTTTTTTCAGAAGCGTCTAGCACGACTTCCTAAGGTGCGCACGTTCCTGCAGGGGGTTTGTCATATCGTACCCCCGTACAAGCGGCCGTTAGATCCATGGGATCTGAACAGGGTACTAGTTGCCCTCCAGAAGCCGCCCTTCGAGCCTCTGAGGGAGGTTTCACTTTCTAGACTATCACAGAAAGTGGCTTTTCTGGTAGCGATCACATCTCTTCGGAGAGTGTCTGAGCTAGCAGCGCTGTCATCCAAGGCTCCTTTCCTGGTCTTCCACCAGGACAAGGTAGTGCTGCGCCCCATTCAGGAGTTTCTCCCGAAGGTGGTATCCTCTTTTCATCTTAATCAGGATATCTCTTTGCCTTCTTTTTGTCCTCATGCAGTTCATCGGTATGAGAAGGATTTACATTTGTTAGATCTGGTGAGAGCACTCAGAATCTACATTTCCCGCACGGCGCCCCTGCGCCGCTCCGATGCACTCTTTGTCCTTGTCGCTGGTAAGCGCAAAGGGTCGCAGGCTTCCAAAGCCACCCTGGCTCGATGGATCAAAGAACCAATTCTTGAAGCCTACCGTTCTGCTGGGCTTCCGGTTCCTTCAGGGCTAAAGGCCCACTCAACCAGAGCCGTGGGTGCTTCCTGGGCATTACGACACCAGGCTACGGCTCAACAGGTGTGCCAGGCAGCTACCTGGTCGAGTCTGCACACTTTCACCAAACATTATCAGGTGCATACCTATGCTTCGGCGGACGCCAGCCTAGGTAGAAGAGTCCTGCAGGCGGCAGTTGCCTCCCCGTAGGGGAGGGCTGTCTTCGCAGCTCTAACATGAGGTATTTCTTTACCCACCCAGGGACAGCTTTTGGACGTCCCAATCGTCTGGGTCTCCCAATGGAGCGCCGAAGAAGAAGGGAATTTTGTTACTTACCGTAAATTCCTTTTCTTCTAGCTCCTATTGGGAGACCCAGCACCCGCCCTGTTGTCCTTCGGGATTTTTGGTTTTTTCGGGTACACATGTTGTTCATGTTGAACGGTTTTTCAGTTCTCCGATGTTACTCGGAGTGAATTTGTTTAAACCAGTTATTGGCTTTCCTCCTTCTTGCTTTTGCACTAAAACTGGTGAGCCAGTGATCCCACTGGGGGTGTATAGCCAGAAGGGGAGGGGCCTTACACTTTTTAGTGTAATGCTTTGTGTGGCCTCCGGAGGCAGTAGCTATACACCCAATCGTCTGGGTCTCCCAATAGGAGCTAGAAGAAAAGGAATTTACGGTAAGTAACAAAATTCCCTTCTTTCCATCTGAATTCTGTGGCCCTCAACCTGACTGTGTGGCCATTGAGTCCTGGCTCCTAGCGTCCTCAGGGTTATCTCAAGATGTCATTGCCACCATGAGACAGGCCAGGAAACCAACGTCCGCCAAGATCTATCACAGATCTTGGAGGATCTTCTTATCCTGGTGCTCTGATAATGGTTTTACTCCCTGGCCCTTTGCCTTACCCACTTTTCTTTCATTCCTCCAATCCGGAATGGACAAGGGTTTGTCTCTCGGCTCTCTCAAGGGACAAGTATCGGCGCTATCCGTATTTTTTCAAAAGCGTCTAGCCAGGCTTCCGCAGGTCCGCACGTTCCTGCAGGGAGTTTGCCACGTAGTCCCACCTTACAAGCGTCCGCAGGAACCCTGGGACCTTAACAGGGTGCTAACGGCTCTTCAGAAACCACCTTTCGAGCCGCTGCGGGATGTCTCTTTATCACGTCTTTCGCAGAAGGTGGCATTTCTAGTGGCAGTTACATCACTCCGTAGAGTGTCGGAGCTTGCAGCACTGTCATGCAAAGCCCCCTTCCTGGTGTTTCACCAGGATAAGGTGGTTCTGCGTCCTGTTCCGGAATTTCTCCCTAAGGTGGTATCTCCTTTTCATCTCAATCAGGATATCTCCTTACCTTCATTTTGTCCTAATCCAATTCACCAAGGTGAAAAGGATTTGCACTCATTAGATCTGGTGAGAGCACTCCGGCTCTACGTGTCTCGCACGGCGCCCTTGCGCCGTTCAGATGCGCTCTTTGTCCTTGTCGCTGGCCAGCGTAAGGGTTCGCAGGCTTCCAAGTCAACCTTGGCTCGGTGGATCAAGGAACCGATTCTTGAAGCCTACCGTTCTTCTGGGCTTCCGCTCCCTTTGGGGCTGAAAGCCCATTCTACCAGAGCCGTGGGTGCGTCCTGGGCATTGCGGCACCGGGCGACGGCTCAGCAGGTGTGTCAGGCAGCTACCTGGTCTAGTCTGCACACTTTCACGAAACACTATCAGGTGCATACCTATGCTTCGGCAGACGCCAGTCTAGGTAGGCGAGTCCTTCAGGCGGCGGTTGCCCACCTGTAAGAGGAGGTCGTTTTCGGCTCTTTTTTATCGAGGTATTCTTTTACCCACCCAGGGACTGCTTTTGGACGTCCCAATTGTCTGGGTCTCCCAATGGAGCGACAAAGAAGAAGGGAATTTTGTTTACTTAGGCTACTTTCACACATCAGTTTTTTGCCATCAGGTTCAATCCGGAAAAAAACGGGTAAAACGGATCCGGTACCGCATCCGTTTTTTCCCCATAGACTTGCATTGTTACCGGATTGTACCGGATGGCTTTGCGTTGCATCCGTTTTTTTCCGGATGCGGCAAAATTAGGTAATGCGGCGGCCGGAGGCAACGTAGCTTGCAACGTTTTTTTGTCCGGCAAAAAAAACGCATCGCGCCGGATCCGGCGCGATACGGCGTGTTTTACAATAGAAGCCTATGGACGCCGGATCCGGCGTAATGCGGTAAAAAACGGATGCGGCCGCCGGATCCGTTTTTCTAAACTGAGCATGCTCCAATGTAATTAACAAAACGGATCCAGCCAAAAAACGGACGAAAAGGATGCAAAAACGGATGCAAACCGTATCCACCGGATCCGTTTTTTAACGGATCCGGCATAACGGATCCGTTAAAAAACGGATCCGATGGATACGGTTTTCACTTTTTTTTCAGGATCCGTTGGATCAGGAAAAAAAAGGACTGTGCCTGAATACAGAAAACTGATGTGTGAAAGTAGCCTTACCGTAAATTCCTTTTCTTCTAGCTCCTATTGGGAGACCCAGCACCCGCCCCTGTTCCCTTCGGGCTGGTTGTTCTTTTGTGTACACATGTTGTTCATGTTGAATTGTTCTTTTGGTTCATGGTTTTCAGTTCTCCGAACATCCTTCGGATTGAATTTACCCTAGACCAATTTATAAGTTTCCTCCTTCCTGCTTTTGCACCAAAACTGAGGAGCCCGTGATGCACGGGAGGGTGTATAGGCAGAGGGGAGGGGTTACACTTTTTAAAGTGTAATACTTTGTGTGGCCTCCGGAGGCAGAAGCTATACACCCAATTGTCTGGGTCTCCCAATAGGAGCTAGAAGAAAAGGAATTTACGGTAAGTAAACAAAATTCCCTTCTTTGTCATCAATTGGCACAAACTGGTGATTTTCTCTTGTTCGAGCAATTGTATGTCCATCTTTGAACCTTTCCTCTTGAACTACCCGTATTTCGTCAATTTTTTTCTTTTGGAACAAAAAAAAAACTTGATTCCATGCAGTTGCTCCTTGCAAAAGTTGAATAAATCCACCGGGGTCAGTATTTGGTTTTCAGTTGGGCGTTGAAGACTGGCACGAGCTGCCAACCTCTTTGCTGTCCCTCCAATCCCATCACAGGGCGACTTTCCATGACTGGTACCAAGAAAATTCCATTCAGCGCTGATATTGAAATCAGCATTGTGGTGGCACAAGTTGAGAAAATTTTTGAAATTTTTGTACTGGGCTGCAGATCCATCACTGAAGTAGTGGATATGATGAATCCCATTGATGAGAGTCTTGAGATACTCCACAATTACTGTTAAGAAAGTGTGGACTGCAACAAGGGTGTCAAATGACCCTTCATCTTTCATTGCAAATTCAGCAACAATTCCAGACCACTTACTTAGACTGAACATTATGGCTTGGGAACCAACAAAAGATACCCAATATTAGGCTTGGGATCCTAGGCAAAGACACCCACCCTCAGGCTTTGGAACCTGCGATAGAGACCACCCGCGACTTGCCTTGCACGGCTATCGGCCATGGCTCCTAGGCGATGGGGCTGCCAATTCTCGAAAGACAGCATTATTACAATTCTTAATAGGATTATAATACCAATTCTTAGGGAATTGGTTGTGGTATAACCACCATGGACCAACGCAAGGGTTTGAATAGTGCAGTTAGCATTCATTGCGTATTAATAAATAACACCATGTTCAGTGGCATTTTCTTTGTCGCTCCATTGGGAGACCCAGACAATTGGGTGTATAGCTTCTGCCTCCGGAGGCCACACAAAGTATTACACTTTAAAAAGTGTAACCCCTCCCCTCTGCCTATACACCCTCCCGTGGATCACGGGCTCCTCAGTTTTATGCTTTGTGTGGAAGGAGGCACACATCCACTCATGCATTCTCATATTAGTTATGTCGGGTTGGAAGAAAAGAGGGCCCCCACGGGGCCCCCGGCATGTTCCCTTCTCACCCCACTACGTCGGCGGTGTTGTTAAGGTTGACGTACCCATTGTGGGTACAAAGGCCGGAGCCTCATGCCGTCTCCTTCACCATCCCTTAGCGGCTCTGGGAGAAGTGGGATCCTGAGCGGTCATCCATTTACTGGGACCGTGCTCCCTCCGCAGCCCCTGTGGGAATCTGCCGGACCGGAGTCTATTCAACCTCAGGGACCGGGCCCTGCAACTCTAAGGTACTCTGTGTCCCCATAGGGGACTGTGCAGGGAGCGCACCTTCTTCCCGGACGCTGCGGCAGCTGCTGAATTGAGAAGGACTTCCGCGCCGACCGTGCCTGCTTGTCGGGCGCGGTCTCAAATTTAGTCCCCGGCTTCATCGCGGCCTAGTCGCAAAAATCCCGCCCCCGGGCCTGCCTGTCAGGGGTAAGGGCGGGACTGCCGACCTGACGTCGGATGTGAGGGCCGGACCATCCTGCATGTTTCCTCCCCCCTCACTGATCACTGTGGGGACCCCAGATTCCCGCACTTTCCTGGCGCCGCCCACGGCTCCACTCCTCCCCTGAGAGCTCTGGCAGCCATTTTTTGGCATTCTGCCGGTGGAGGATTCTCAGTGAAGAGCTCTGCAACGCTGGGAGACCTAAGGCAGGGAATCTGGAGGACACACACTCCGCTTTTTAGCGGTCGGTAAGCCACACCGGTCACCCGGTGCTGGTCCCCCTAGGGTGCCGGAATAGATACGTATTTATATATATATTTCTGTTCGGTCGGGCTGTATACCCCTTTTTGCCCATATACCCTCAGTGATCATTCTCCTAGGAGACAACAGCATGTCGTCCACAAGGAGCAAAGCTGTTAAGGCACAGGGTTTTTTTGCGGCCTGTACCTCTTGTGGGGCTATGTTACCTGCGGGTTCCACCTACCCTCACTGTGAGCAATGCTCGACCCCTGTTTCGCTTGCTCAGCCGGAGCCTCGGTCACTAGTGGGCCCCTCGGCTCATGTAGACCCCCCTGCTCCCCCTGTCCAGGCGGCAGGGACAGAGTTCGCCTCTTTTGCTGAGAAACTCTCTGAGTCACTTTCACAATCCATGGCTCAGTCTATGGACAAATGGTCTGCCAAGCTGCTAGAAGCTTTGCAATCCAGACCGGTCCTTACACAGGCCCCGGCCCCTGTTGGATCGTCGCCTCCAGGCCCCTCTCGGTTCGCGCTGCAGCGCGCTCCCAGGTTGGGCCCTAGGTCTCACGTGGAGGACTCCTGCCCGGACCACAGTCCTAGACAGGCTAAGCGGGCTCGCTGGGAATCTTCCCCGACTTCTTCACGCTGCTCGGGTTCCCAGCTTGAGGACTCTCTGGAGGACGAGGCGGACGTCGCAGCTCAGGGCTCTGACCCTGACGTCGCCCTTAACCTTGATACACCTGAAGGGGACGCCTTAGTGAATGATCTTATCTCGTCCATCAACCAGGTGTTGGATCTCTCTCCCCCGCCTCCTACTGTAGAGGAGTTGGCGTCTCAGCAGGAGAAACACCAGTTTAGGTTCCCCAAACGTACACGTAGTGCGTTTTTCGATCACTCTAACTTCAGAGATGCTGTCCAGAAGCCCAGAGCGGTTCCGGACAAGCGCTTTACTAAGCGCCTTACTGACACACGTTACCCCTTCCCCTCTGACGTAGTTAAGGGTTGGGCTCAGTGTCCCAAGGTGGATCCTCCAGTCTCTAGATTGGCGGCTAGATCTGTGGTATTGGTTGCAGATGGCTCATCGCTAAAGGATGCCACTGACAGGCAGATAGAGCTTCTGGTGAAGTCCATCTATGAGGCCACGGGCGCGTCTTTTGCCCCGGCCTTTGCAGCCGTGTGGGCACTCCAAGCTATCTCAGCTTGTCTGGCTGAGATTAATGCTGTCACACGTAATTCTGCTCCGCAAGTTGCGTCTTTGACTTCTCAAGCGTCAGCTTTTTCTTCCTACGCCATGAACGCAGTCCTAGACTCTGCTAGCCGTACAGCTGTGGCATCCGCTAACTCTGTGGCAGTCCGCAGGGCCATGTGGCTGCGCGAATGGAAGGCAGACTCTGCCTCCAAGAGGTTCTTAACCGTTTTGCCGTTTTCTGGCGACCGCTTGTTTGGCGAACGATTGGATGAGATTATTATGGAATCCAAGGGAAAGGACTCCTCCTTACCCCAATCCAAACCTAAGAGACCTCAGCAACGGAAAATACAATCGAGGTTTCGGTCCTTTCGTCCCTCCGCCAAGCCCCAATCCTCTTCGTCCAGCAGGCCGGAGAAAGGCCAGAGGAACTCCTATGCGTGGCGGTCCAAGTCACGCCCCCAAAAGGCCGCAGGAGGCACTGCCTCCAAGGCGGCCTCCTCATGACTCTCTGCATCCCCCAGCCGCATCCTCGGTCGGTGGCAGGCTCTCCCGCTTTGGCGACGCCTGGTGGCCACATGTTCAAGACCGATGGGTGAGAGACATTCTGTCTCACGGTTACAGGATAGAGTTCAGCTCTCGTCCTGCGGCTCGTTTCTTCAGAACCTCTCCGCCCCCCGCTCAGGCCGACGCACTTTTTCAGGCAGTGGACGCTCTGAAGACAGAAGGAGTTGTGATCCCCGTTCCCCTTCAGGAACGTGGTCGCGGCTTTTACTCCAACTTGTTCGTGGTGCCAAAAAAGGACGGCTCATTCCGTCCCGTTCTGGACCTCAAACTACTCAACAGACATGTGAGAACCAGACGGTTTCGGATGGAATCTGTCCGCTCGGTCATCGCCTCGATGTCACAAGGAGACTTCCTAGCATCGATCGACATCAAGGATGCTTATCTCCACGTGCCGATCGCACCCGAGCATCAACGCTTCTTGCGTTTCGCCATCGGGGACGAACACCTTCAGTTCGTGGCATTGCCTTTCGGCCTGGCGACAGCCCCACGGGTTTTCACCAAAGTCATGGCATCCGTTGTGGCGGTCCTACACTCTCAGGGCCACTCGGTGATTCCCTACTTAGACGATCTCCTAGTCAGGGCCCCTTCTCGGGTGGCGTGTCAACACAGCCTTACCGTCGCTCTGGCGACTCTCCAGCAGTTCGGGTGGATCATCAACTTCCCGAAATCCAAGTTGACACCGACCCAATCACTGACTTACCTTGGGATGGAGTTTCATACACAGTCAGCGGTAGTCATGCTACCGCTGGACAAACAGCTTTCTCTGCAGGCAAGGGTGCAATCTCTTCTTCGGGGTCAGTCACACCCCTTAAGGCGCCTCATGCACTTCCTGGGGAAGATGGTGGCAGCGATGGAGGCAGTGCCGTTCGCGCAATTCCATCTGCGGCCACTCCAATGGGACATTCTCCGCAAATGGGACAGGAGGTCGGCTTCCCTCGACAGGAAAGTCTTTCCCTTGCAACCAAGACATCTCTTCAGTGGTGGCTCCTTCCCAACTCTCTGTCGCAGGGAAAATCCTTCCTACCCCCAACCTGGGCTGTGGTCACCACGGACGCGAGCCTGTCAGGGTGGGGAGCGGTTTTTCTCCACCACAGGGCTCAGGGAACCTGGACTCCGATAGTCATCCCTTCAGATCAATGTTCTGGAGATAAGGGCAGTGTATCTAGCCCTATTGGCTTTCCATCGGTGGCTGGAGGGCAGGCAGATCCGTATCCAGTCGGACAACGCCACTGCCGTCGCATACATCAACCACCAAGGCGGCACTCGCAGTCGTCAAGCCTTTCAGGAAGTCCGGCAGATTCTGCAGTGGGTGGAAGCCACAGCCTCCACCATCTCCGCAGTTCACATCCCGGGCGTAGAAAACTGGGAAGCAGATTTTCTCAGTCGTCAGGGCATGGATGCGGGGGAATGGTCTCTACACCCAGAAGTGTTTCGAGAGATCTGTCGCCGCTGGGGAACGCCGGACGTCGATCTCATGGCGTCACGGCACAACAACAAAGTCCCGGCATTCATGGCTCGGTCTCAGGATCACAGAGCTCTGGCGGCGGACGCGTTAGTTCAGGATTGGTCACAGTTTCGACTGCCTTATGTGTTTCCTCCTCTGGCGATGCTGCCCAGAGTGTTACGCAAGATCAGATCCGACTGCCGTCGCGCCATTCTCGTCGCTCCAGACTGGCCGAGGCGGTCGTGGTACCCGGATGTGTGGCATCTCACGGTGGGACAACCGTGGGCGCTTCCAGACCGCCCAGACTTGCTTTCACAAGGCCCGTTTTTCCATCTGAATTCTGTGGCCCTCAACCTGACTGTGTGGCCATTGAGTCCTGGCTCCTAGCGTCTTCAGGGTTATCTCAGGATGTCATTGCGACCATGAGACAGGCCAGGAAACCAACGTCCGCCAAGATCTATTACAGGTCTTGGCAAATCTTCTTATCCTGGTGCTCTGATAACTGTTTTCCTCCATGGCCTTTTGCCTTACCCACTTTTCTTTCATTCCTTCAATCCGGAATGGACAAGGGTTTGTCACTCGGCTCTCTCAAGGGCCAAGTATCGGCGATCTCCGTATTTTTTCAAAAGCGCCTAGCCAGGCTTCCGCAGGTCCGCACGTTCCTGCAGGGAGTTTGCCACATAGTCCCACCTTACAAACGTCCGCAGGAACCCTGGGACCTTAACAGGGTGCTAACGGCTCTTCAGAAACCACCTTTCGAGCCGCTGCGGGATGTCTCTTTATCACGTCTTTCGCAGAAGGTGGCATTTCTAGTGGCAGTTACATCACTCCGGAGAGTGTCTGAGCTTGCAGCGCTGTCATGCAAAGCCCCCTTCCTGGTGTTTCACCAGGATAAGGTGGTTCTGCGTCCGGTCCCGGATTTTCTCCCTAAGGTGGTATCTCCTTTTCATCTCAATCAAGATATCTCCTTGCCTTCATTTTGCCCTAATCCAATTCACCAATGTGAAAAGGATTTGCACTCTTTGGATCTAGTGAGAGCACTCCGGCTCTACGTGTCTCGCACGGCGCCCCTGCGTCATTCAGATGCGCTCTTTGTCCTGGTCGCTGGCCAGCGTAAGGTTTCGCAGGCTTCCAAGTCAACCTTGGCTCGGTGGATCAAGGAACCGATTCTCGAAGCCTACCGTTCTTCTGGGCTTCCGCTTCCTTCAGGGCTGAAAGCCCATTCTACCAGAGCCGTGGGTGCGTCCTGGGCATTGCGGCACCGGGCTACGGCTCAGCAGGTGTGTCAGGCAGCTACGTGGTCTAGTCTGCACACTTTCACGAAACACTATCAAGTGCATACCTATGCTTCGGCAGACGCCAGTCTAGGTAGGCGAGTCCTTCAGGCGGCGGTTGCCCACCTGTAAGAGGGGGCCGTTGCGGCTCTTTTTATTGAGGTATTCTTTTACCCACCCAGGGACTGCTTTTGGACGTCCCAATTGTCTGGGTCTCCCAATGGAGCGACAAAGAAGAAGGGAATTTTGTTTACTTACCGTAAATTCCTTTTCTTCTAGCTCCTATTGGGAGACCCAGCACCTGCCCCTGTGCCCTTCGGGCTGGTTGTTCTTTTGTGTACACATGTTGTTCATGTTAAATTGTTCTTTTGGTTCATGGTTTTCAGTTCTCCGAACATCCTTCGGATTGAATTTACCTTAGACCAATTTATAAGTTTCCTCCTTCCTGCTTTCTTTGTCGCTCCATTGGGAGACCCAGACAATTGGGTGTATAGCTACTGCCTCCGGAGGCCACACAAAGCACTACACTTAAAAGTGTAAGGCCCCTCCCCTTCTGCCTATACACCCCCCGTGGGATCACGGGCTCCTCAGTTTTTCATGCTTTGTGCGAAGGAGGTCAGACATCCACGCATAGCTCCACTGTTTAGTCAGCAGCAGCTGCTGACTATGTCGGATGGAAGAAAAGAGGGCCCATACTAGGGCCCCCAGCATGCTCCCTTCTCACCCCACTTTTGTCGGCGGTGTTTAAGGTTGAGGTACCCATTGCGGGTACGGAGGCTGGAGCCCACATGCTGCATCCTTCCCCATCCCCCTTAGGGCTCTGGGTGAAGTGGGATTTACCGGTCTCCAGGCACTGAGACCGTGCTCCATCCACAGCCCCTGGAAAATCTGCTGGATATGGAGCTGAGTATCGTCAGGGACATGGCCCTGCTACATCAAGGTACTCTGTGTCCCCATACAGACGCAGACACACTGCAGCATTGCTGAGTGTGTTAGTGCGCCGGGGACAACAGCGCGCGCGCTAGTGCCACTACTCACTACAGCTCTGCTGAGTGAGTCTATGTATTGCGAACTGCCGCGCCGGCCGCTGCTGTTAGTTTTAAAAAATGCTGCGGCGCGGCTGGGACTTGTGGTGCGCCGGGGACTTCCGCGCTGGCCGTGCATGTATGACGGCCGCGCTTATTAATCGAGTCCCCGGCTTTTGCGGCCTAGTTTCGTTTCGTTCCCGCCCCCAGGCCTGCCAGTCAGGGGAAGGGCGGGACGCTGTACAGAACGTCAGCGCAGAGGGCTGGAGTCTATTTACATACTCCAGCCCTCACACTGGGCACAGTGGGACACCAGTTTCCCGCACTTTGTCTGCGGCACGCCCACGGTCCGCCCCTCTTCACAGAACGCCGGCAGCCATTCCTGTGGTGCAGTCTGAGCTGGAGAGGGGAGACAGGTTCTGGGAGACCCAGACACGGGATTCTGGCGACCACACACCCGCGTTTGAGCGGGCGGTAAGCGGCACCTCTGGTGCTGACCCCACTTAGTGCCGAAGTGTACATTTGTATTTTTATGCTTGCATGCTATACATTGCACTGTACGGTCGCTAGTGATTCTTGGCTATATACCCTCCTATATTGCTCAGAGGAGACAACAGTATGTCATCCGCAAAAAGCAAGGGTGCCAAGGCACAGGCTTTCTATGCTGCTTGCACCGCATGTGAGGCTACTCTACCTGCAGGTTCCACTGACCCCCACTGTGTGCAGTGCTCGGCCCCTGTGGCACTTGCTCGGCCGGGGCCTCTGCTAGAGGTGACCCAGGGCGAACCACCTGTGAATACTGTCCAGGTGACGGGGACAGAGTTTGCAGTCTTTGCTGATAGATTGTCTGTGACTATGACTAAAATTCTAGTGCAGTCTAGACCAGTAACTCAGACCAGGGGCACTGTTGACTCATTGCTCCCTGGTCCCCCTCAATTGGAACAGCTCCGCGCTCCGGGGGTGTCCCATGCATCCCAGGGTGAAGGCTCTGACACGGACGACAGTCCCAGACAGCCTAAGCGAGCTCGCTATGAGCGGCCCTCGACTTCATCACACTGGTCAGGGTCCCAGCAGGAGGACTCTCTGTGTGATGAGGCGGAGGTAGCTGATCAGGATTCTGATCCTGAGACCGCTCTCAATTTGGATACGCCTGATGGTGACGCCATAGTGAATGATCTTATAGCGTCCATCAATAGAATGTTGGATATTTCTCCCCCAGCTCCTCCGGTGGAGGAGTCAGCTTCACAGCAGGAGAAATTCCATTTCAGGTATCCCAAGCGTAAATTAAGTACTTTTCTGGACCATTCTGACTTTAAAGAGGCAGTCCAGAAACACCACGCTTACCCAGATAAGCGTTTCTCCAAACGGATTAAGGATACACGTTATCCCTTTCCCCCTGACGTGGTCAAAGGCTGGACCCAGTGTCCCAAGGTGGATCCCCCTATCTCCAGGCTTGCGGCTAGATCCATAGTTGCAGTGGAGGATGGGGCTGCACTTAAAGATGCCACTGACAGACAGATGGAGCTCTGGTTGAAATCCATCTATGAAGCTATCGGCGCGTCGTTTGCTCCAGCATTCGCAGCCGTATGGGCACTCCAGGCTATTTCAGCTGGTCTTACACAGATTGACACGGTCACACGTACATCTGTTCCCCAGGTGGCATCCTTAACCTCTCAAATGTCTGCATTTGCGTCTTACGCGATTAATGCTGTCCTGGACTCTACGAGCCGTACGGCAGTGGCGTCAGCCAACTCCGTGGTTCTATGCAGGGCCTTATGGTTAAGGGAATGGAAGGCAGATTCTGCGTCCAAAAAGTGCTTAACCAGTCTGCCATTTTCTGGTGATTGACTGTTTGGTGAGCGTTTGGATGAAATCATTAAGCAGTCCAAGGGTAAGGATTCATCCTTACCTCAGCCCAGACAAACCAAACCCCAACAGAGGAGGTGACAGTCGGGGTTTCGGTCCTTTCGAGGCTCGGGCAGGTCCCAATTCTCCTCGTCCAAAAGGACTCAAAAGGATCAGAGGAGCTCAGATTCTTGGCGGGCTCAGTCACGCCCAAAAAAGACAGCCGGAAGACCCGCTACCAAGGCGGCTTCCTCATGACTTTCGGCCTCCTCTCTCCGCATCCTCGGTCGGTGGCAGGCTCTCCCGCTTTGGCGACGTTTGGCTGCCACAGGTCCAAGACCGTTGGGTGAGAGACATTCTGTCCCACGGGTACAGGATAGAGTTCAGTTCTCGTCCTCCAACTCGATTCTTCAGAACGTCTCCGCCTCCCGACCGAGCCGATGCTCTTCTGCAAGCGGTGTGCACTCTAAAGGCAGAAGGAGTGGTGATCCCGGTTCCTCTTCAGGAGCAAGGTCACGGTTTTTACTCCAATTTGTTTGGGGTACCAAAAAAGGACGGATCTTTCCGTCCCGTTCTGGACCTAAAACTTCTCAACAAGTACGTGAAAACCAGACGATTCCGGATGGAATCCCTCCGCTCCGTCATCGCCGCAATGTCTCAAGGAGATTTCCTAGCATCAATAGACATCAAGGATGCTTATCTCCACGTGCCGATTGCTCCAGAGCATCAGCGTTTTCTACGCTTCGTGATAGGAGACGAACACCTTCAGTTCGTAGCTCTGCCTTTCGGTCTGGCGACAGCCCCACGGGCCTTCACCAAGGTCATGGCAGCAGTAGTAGCAGTCCTGCACTCTCAGGGACACTCTGTGATCCCGTATTTGGACGATCTACTTGCCAACACAGCCTGAACGTTGCGCTGGAGACTCTCCAGAGTTTCGGGTGGATCATCAACTTTTCCAAGTCAAATCTGACCCCGACCCAATCGCTAACGTATCTTGGCATGGAGTTTCATACTCTCTCAGCGATAGTGAAGCTTCCGCTGGACAAACAGCGTTCACTACAGACAGGGGTGCGATCTCTCCTTCAAGACCAGTTACACCCCTTGAGACGCCTCATGCACTTCCTAGGGAAGATGGTAGCAGCAATGGAGGCAGTCCCTTTCGCGCAGTTTCATCTGCGTCCACTACAATGGGACATTCTCCGCCAATGGGACGGGAAGTCGACGTCCCTCGACAGGAACGTCTCCCTTTCTCAGGCGGCCAAGGAATCTCTTCAGTGGTGGCTTCTTCCCACCTTTTTGTCAAAGGGAAAGTCCTTCCTACCCCCATCCTGGGCGGTGGTCACGACGGACGCGAGTCTGTCAGGGTGGGGAGCGGTTTTTCTCCACCACAGGGCTCAGGGTACGTGGACTCAGCAAGAGTCCACCCTTCAGATCAATGTTCTGGAAATCAGAGCAGTGTATCTTGCCCTACAAGCCTTCCAGCAGTGGCTGGAAGGCAAGCAGATCCGAATTCAGTCGGACAACTCCACAGCGGTGGCATACATCAACCACCAAGGAGGAACACGCAGTCGGCAAGCCTTCCAGGAAGTCCGGCGGATTCTGACGTGGGTGGAAGACACGGCATCCACCATATCCGCAGTTCACATCCCAGGCGTGGAGAACTGGGAAGCAGATTTTCTCAGTCGCCAGGGTATGGACGCAGGGGAATGGTCCCTTCACCCGGACGTGTTTCAGGAGATCTGTCGCCGCTGGGGGATGCCGGACGTCGACCTAATGGCGTCCCGGCACAACAACAAGGTCCCAGCTTTCATGGCGCGGTCTCACGATCACCGAGCTCTGGCGGCGGACGCCTTAGTTCAAGATTGGTCGCAGTTCCGGCTACCTTATGTGTTCCCTCCTCTGGCACTGTTGCCCAGAGTGCTGCGCAAGATCAGGTCCGACTGCCGCCGCGCCATCCTCGTCGCTCCACACTGGCCGAGGAGGTCGTGGTACCCAGATCTGTGGCACCTCACGGTAGGCCAACCGTGGGCGCTACCAGACCGACCAGACTTGCTGTCTCAAGGGCCGTTTTTCCATCGGAATTCTGCGGCCCTGAACCTGACTGTGTGGCCATTGAGTCCTGGATCCTAGCGTATTCAGGGTTATCTCAAGAGGTTATTGCCACCATGAGACAGGCTAGAAAACCAACCTCCGCCAAGATCTACCACAGGACGTGGAAGATATTCTTATCTTGGTGTTCTGCTCAGGGATTTCCTCCCTGGCCATTTGCATTGCCCACTTTTCTTTCCTTCCTACAATCCGGTTTGGAAAAAGGTTTGTCGCTAGGCTCCCTTAAAGGACAGGTCTCAGCGCTATCTGTATTTTTTCAGAAGCGCCTAGCACGACTTCCTCAGGTACGCACGTTCCTGCAAGGGGTTTGTCATATCGTCCCTCCTTACAAGCGGCCGTTAGAGCCCTGGGATCTGAACAGGGTTCTAATTGCTCTCCAGAAGCCGCCTTTCGAGCCTATGAGGGATGTTTCCCTTTCTCGCCTTTCACAGAAAGTGACTTTTCTTGTAGCGGTCACCTCTCTTCGGAGAGTGTCCGAGCTAGCAGCGCTGTCATGCAAATCTCCCTTCCTGGTGATTCACCAGGACAAGGTGGTCCTGCGCCCGATTCCGGAGTTTCTCCCTAAGGTGGTATCCCCCTTTCATCTCAATCAGGATATCTCCTTACCTTCTTTGTGTCCTCATCCAGTTCATCAATGTGAAAAGGATTTGCATTTGTTGGATCTAGTGAGAGCACTCAGAATCTACATTTCTTCGGCGCTCCTATTGGGAGACCCAGACGATTGGGTGTATAGCTACTGCCTCCGGAGGCCACACAAAGCATTACACTAAAAAGTGTAAGGCCCCTCCCCTTCTGGCTATACACCCCCAGTGGGATCACTGGCTCACCAGTTTTCTGCTTTGTGCGAAGGAGGTCAGACATCCACGCATAGCTCCACTGTTTAGTCAGCAGCAGCTGCTGACTATGTCGGATGGAAGAAAAGTGGGCCCATATGGGGTCCCCAGCATGCTCCCTTCTCACCCCACTTTCGTCGGGTGTTTAAGGTTGAGGTACCCATTGCGGGTACGGAGGCTGGAGCCCACATGCTGTTTTCCTTCCCCATCCCCCCTCAGGGCTCTGGGCGAAGTGGGATCTTACAGGTCTCCAGGCACTGAGACCGGGCTCCATCCACAGACCCAGAGAACCTGCTGGATATGGAGCTGAGTATCGTCAGGGACAGGCCCTGCTACATTAAGGTACTCTGTGTCCCCGGGCAAGCGCGCACACACACACCAGCATTGCTGGGAGTGTTAGTGCGCCGGGGGCAACAGCGCGGAGCGCTCGTGCTATTATTCACTACAGCTTTGCTGAGTGGCTTTATGTATTGGGAACTGCCGCGCCGGCCGTTGCTGAGTGTTTTTTACATTGTGGCGCGGCTGGGACTTGTGGTGCGCCGGGGACTTCCGCGCTGGCCGTGCACATGAAGTGCTGACCCCACTAAATACCGAAGTGTCCATTTGTATTTTATGCTTGTATGCTATACACTGCACTGTAGGTCGCTATCTTTGGCTATATGCCCTTCTAGATGGCGAGATAACAGCAGCAAAAACGCAAGGGTGCTAAGGCACAGGTTTTCTAGGCTGCTTGTATTGCATGGCTGAAGTGTTCATTTGTACTTATGCTTGTATGCTATACATTGCACTGTATGGTCGCTACTCTGGGCTATATTCTCCTAGATGGCTGGACAACAGCAGCAAAAAAGCAAGGGTGCCAAGGCACAGGCTTTCTATGCTGCTTGTATTGCATGTGCTGAAGTGTTTATGCTTGTATGCTATACATTGCATAGATGACTAGAATACAGCAGCAAAAAAGCAACACAGGCTTTCTATGCTGCTTTTCCTGCATGTGATACTGTTCCACCGGCAGGTTCCACTGACCCCCATTGTGTGCAATGCTCCCCTGTAGCACTTGGTCAGCCGGGGTCTCTACTAGAGGTGGCCAAAGGAACCACCTGTGAACCCTGTCCAGGAACAGGGACGGAGATTGTCATGGGATGGAGACTTTGCAGTCCAGACAGGCCATGGGCAATCTTGATTAATGCTCCCTGGCCACCCTCATTTGGAACGTACTCAGTGCTCCGGGGGGGTCCCAGGCATTCCAGGGTGAAGGCTCTGACACGGACGGCAGTCCCAGACAGCCTAAGCTAGCTCGCTGGGTGCGGCACTCGGCTTCATCACTGGTCAAGGTCCCAGCAGGAGGACTCTCTGTATGATGAGGCAGACGTAGCTGATCAGGGCTTTGGTCCTGACACCGCTCTCAATCCGGATACACCGGATGGTGACGCCATAGTGAATGATCTTATAGCGTCCATCAATGGAATGTTGCATATTTCTCCCTCAGCTCCCCCAGTGGAGGAGTCAGCTTCACAGCAGGAGAAATCCTTTTTCAGTACTCATGCGTAGATTGAGTACTTTTCTGGCCACGCTGACTTCAGAGACGCAGTTCAGAAACACCACGCTTACCAGATAAACGTTTTCTCCAAACGTATTAAGGATGCACGTTATCCCTTTACCCTGACGTGGTAAAGCGCTGGACCCAGGGTCCAAAGGTGGATCCCCCAATCTCCAGGATTGCGGCTAGATCCATAGTTGCAGTGGAGATGGGACTTCACTTAAAGATGCCATTGACAGACAGATGGACCTCTGGTTGAAATCTGTCTGTGAAGCTATCAGCGTGTCGGTTGCTCCGGCATTCGCAGCTGTATGGGCACTCTAACCTATTTCAGCTGGTCTTGCGCAGCTGGTCTTGAGCACATGTACATCTGTGCCGCAGGTGGTGTCCTTAACCTCGCAATGTCTGCATTGCGACTTACCCTAGTAATGCTGTCCTGGGGGGACAGTCGAGGTTGGTCCTTCCCAGGCTCGAGCAAGTCCCAATTGTCCTCGTCTAAAAGGGCTCAAAAGGCTCAGAGGGGCTCAGATTCCGGCCGGGCTCATTCACGCCCAAGGAAGGCAGCAGGAGGAACCGCTACCAAGGCGATCTCCTCATGTATTTCAGCTCTCTCTCTCCGCATCCGCGGTTGGTGGCAGAATCTCCCGCTTCTGGGTACATTTAGCTGCCACAGGTCACAGACCGGTGGGTGAGAGACATTGTGTCTCACGTGTACAGGATAGAGCTCTGTTCTCGTCCTCCGGCTCGATTCTTCAGAACTTCCCCCCCCCCCCCCCACCGAGCCGATGCTCTTCTGCAGGCAGAAGGAGTGGTAATCCCTGTTCCTCTTCAGGAACAAGACACGGTTTTTTCCTCCAATCTTATTGGGGTGCCAAAAAAGGGTGGCTCTTTCCGTTCCGTTCTGGACCTAAAACTGCTCACCAAGCACGTGAAGGCCAGGCGGTTCCGGATGTAACCCTCCGCTCCGTCATTGCCTCAATGTCTCAAGGAGATTTCCTAGCATCAATAGACATCAGGATGCTTATCTCCACGTGCCGATTGCTCCAGAGCACCAGCGTTTGCTACGTTTCGTTATTGAAGACGAGCATCTTCAGTGCGTACCACTGCCCTTCGGTCTGGCGACAGCCCTACGGGTTTTCACCAAGTTCAGGGCAGCAGTGGGAGCAGTCCTGCACTCTCAGGGTCACTCTGTGATCCTTACTGGACGATCCACTTGTCAAGGCACCCTCTCAAGAGGCATGCCGACACAGCCTGAACGTGGCGCTGGAGACTCTCCTGAGTTTCGGGTGGATCATCAACTTTTCAAGGTTACATCGGGCACCGACCCTATCGCTGACATATCTGGGCATGGAGTTTCACACTCCCTCAGCGATAGTGAAGCTTCCGCTGGACAAGCAGCGTTCACTACAGACGGGGGTGCAGTCTCTCCTTCAAGGCCAGTCACACCCCTTAAGACGCCTCATGCAGAGGCAGTCACTTTCGCGCAGTTTCATCTGCGTCCACTTCAATGGGACATGCTTTGCCAATGGGTTGGGGAGTCGACGTCCCTAGAAAGGAACGTTTCCCTTCTCAGACGGTCAAGGACTCTCTTCAGAGGAGTCCATCCTTCAGATCAATGTTCTGGAAATCTGGGCAGTGCATCTTGCCCTGCAAGCCTTCCAGCAGTGGCTGGAAGGAAAACCGATCCGAATTCAGTCGGACAATTCCACAGCGGTGGCAGACATCGCCCACCAAGGCGGAACACGCATCGCCAAGCCTACCAGGCAATCCGGCGGATTCTGATGTGGGTGGGGGACAGAGCATCCACCATATCCGCAGTTCACATCCCGGGCGTAGAAAATTGGGAAGCAGACTTCCTCAGTCGCCTGGGCATGGACGCAGGGGAACGTTCTCTGCACCCAGAATGGTGTCAGGAAATCTGTAGCCGCTGGGGGATGCCGGACGTCGACCTAATGGCGTCTCGGCACAACAACAAGGTCCCGATTTTCATGGCGCGGTCTCACGAGCAAAGAGCTCTGGCGGCAGGCGCCCTAGTTCAGGATTGGTCGCAGTTCCAGCTACCCTATGTGTTTCCTACTCTGGCACTGTTGCCCAGAGTGCTACGCAAGCTCAGCTCCGCTTGCCGCCGCGCCATCCTCGTCGTCCCAGACTGACCGAGGAGGTCGTGGTCCCGGATCTGTGGCATCTCACGGTCGGCCAACCGTGGGCACTCTCAGACCGGCCTGACTTACTGTCCCAAGGGCCGTTCTTTCCACTGAATTCTACGGCCCTGATCCGGACTGTGTGGCCATCGAGTCCGAGATCCTAGCGCCTTCAGGATTATCTCAAGACGTCATTGCCTCCATGAGACGGGCTAGGAAGCCGACGTCTGGCAAAATCTACCACAAGACGTGGAAGTTATTCTTATCTTGGTGCTCTGCTTAGGGAGTGTCTCCCTGGCCATTTGCATTGTCTCCTTTTTCCCCCCTTCCTGCATCTGGATTGGGAAAAGGTTTGTCGCTCGGCTCCCTTAAAGGACAAGTCGCAGCGCTGTCGGTATTCTTTCAGAAGCGCCTAGTACGACTTCCTCAGGTACGCACGTTCCTGCAGGGGGGTTATCACATTGTCCCGCCGTACAAGAGGCCGTCAGACCCATGGGATCTGCACAGGGTATTAATTGCTCTCTAGGAGCCGCCCTTCGAGCCTCTGAGGGATGTTTTCACTTTCTCGACTTTCACAGAAAGTGGCCTTTCTGGTAGCGGTCACGTCTTTTCGGAGAGTGTCCGAACTAGCAGCGCGGTCATCCAAAGCTCCCTTCCTGGTGTTCACCAAGATAAGGTAGTGCTGCGTCCGATCCCAGAGTTTCTCCCTAAGGTGGTATCCCCTTTTTATCACAATCAGGATATCTCCTTACCTTCCTTTTATCCATTTCATCGATATGTAATGGCTTTGCATTGTTGGATCTGGTGTAGAGCACCCAGAATCTACATTCCCGCACGGCGCTCCTGCGCCGCTCGGATGCACTCTTTGTCCTTGTCACTGGTCAGCGCAAGGGATCGCAGGCTGCAACATCCACCCTGGCTCAATGGATCAAGGAACCAATCCTTGAAGCCTACCGTTCTACTGGGCTTCCGGTTCCATCAGGGCTGAAGGCCCATTCTACCAGAGCCGTGGGTGCGTCCTGGGCATTACGGCACCAGGCTACGGCTCAACAGGTGTGCCAGGCAGCTACCTGGTCGAGTCTGCACACTTTCACCAAACATTATCAGGTGCATACCTATGCTTCGGCGGACGCCAGCCTAGGTAGAAGAGTCCTGCAGGCGGCAGTTGCCTCCCCGTAGGGGAAGGCTGTCTTGCAGCTCTAACATGAGGTATTTCTTTACCCACCCAGGGACAGCTTTTGGACGTCCCAATCGTCTGGGTCTCCCAATGGAGCGCCGAAGAAGAAGGGAATTTTGTTACTTACCGTAAATTCCTTTTCTTCTAGCTCCTATTGGGAGACCCAGCACCCGCCCTGTTGTCCTTCGGGATTTTTGGTTGTTTTCGGGTACACATGTTGTTCATGTTGAATGGTTTTCAGTTCTCCGATGTTACTTCGGAGTGAATTTGTTTAAACCAGTTATTGGCTTTCCTCCTTCTTGCTTTTGCACTAAAACTGGTGAGCCAGTGATCCCACTGGGGGTGTATAGCCAGAAGGGGAGGGGCCTTACACTTTTTAGTGTAATGCTTTGTGTGGCCTCCGGAGGCAGTAGCTATACACCCAATCGTCTGGGTCTCCCAATAGGAGCTAGAAGAAAAGGAATTTACGGTAAGTAACAAAATTCCCTTCTTCCCGCACGGCGCCCCTGCGCCGATCGGATGCACTCTTTGTCCTTGTCGCTGGTCAGCGTAAAGGGTCGCTAGCTTCCAAATCCACCTTGGCTCGGTGGATCAAGGAACCAATTTTTGAAGCCTACCGTTCCGCGGGGCTTCCGGTTCCCTCAGGGCTGAAGGCCCATTCTACCAGAGCCGTGGGTGCGTCCTGGGCATTACGGCACCAGGCTACGGCTCAGCAGGTGTGCCAGGCGGCTACCTGGTCGAGTCTGCACACTTTTACCAAGCATTATCAGGTGCATACCTACGCTTCGGCGGACGCCAGCCTAGGTAGACAAGTCCTTCAGGCGGCGGTTGCCTACCTGTAGGAAAGGGCTGTTTTATGGTCCTGTCACGAGGGTTATTTTACCCACCCAGGGACTGCTTTTGGACGTCCCAATTGTCTGGGTCTCCCAATGGAGCGACAAAGAAGAAGGGAATTTTGTTTACTTACCGTAAATTCCTTTTCTTCTAGCTCCAATTGGGAGACCCAGCGCCCGCCCTGTTTTCTTAGGGATTTTTGTTTTTTCGGGTACACATGTTGTTCATGTTGATTGGTTTCAGTTCTCCGATGTTCCTTCGGATTGAATTTGTTTTTAAACCAGTTATTGGCTTTCCTCCTTCTTGCTTTTGCACTAAAACTGAGGAGCCCGTGATCCCACGGGGGGTGTATAGGCAGAAGGGGAGGGGCTTTACACTTTTAAGTGTAGTGCTTTGTGTGGCCTCCGGAGGCAGTAGCTATACACCCAATTGTCTGGGTCTCCCAATTGGAGCTAGAAGAAAAGGAATTTACGGTAAGTAAACAAAATTCCCTTCTTTGCACCAAAACTGAGGAGCCCGTGATCCACGGGAGGGTGTATAGGCAGAGGGGAGGGGTTACACTTTTTAAAGTGTAATACTTTGTGTGGCCTCCGGAGGCAGAAGCTATACACCCAATTGTCTGGGTCTCCCAATAGGAGCTAGAAGAAAAGGAATTTACGGTAAGTAAACAAAATTCCCTTCTTTCTTTTCTTAAATGGAGAGACTCCAAAAAAAACCCCAATGATCCTTGTAGAGAAAAATGTGCTCTTTCAAATGATAACAGAATTAATATATTTTAGGGGTACCCTTTTTGGGAAATTTGACCTAAAAATAGGTAAAATTCGTTTTTTTTTTAAGTTTTTCATCATATGTGGGTGTGAATATTTCCAGAAATACATATGCTTTGACCGTGATATTGCAGCAATGCAAAGTCATGAAGATGTTTGTTGTACAGGGTAAAGCACCAGTTTCTATTGGTTTTTGGTCTTGAGTTATATATGGGCAAAGTTTGGCATACATTTTATGCGAGGCGTTTTGCATGCTACTTTGACACAAAATTGCGGCCGAAATATTTTGTCATAGCCGGTAATAATTTTATCGCGTTTAGCAGCAAAAGTTGAGCTAGTATGCCAAATTTCAGCATCATAGCCAGTATAGAACTCTAATGGCTATGTGCCAAAGTTTGCAAAATCCTCTTAGCTGAAGCCGCAGGCTTGGGGGGGGGGGCCTCCAGTGAAAGGTCAACAGTGCCCAATATATTTGAGATCTGGCCCTAAAAATTTACAGGAACCTCTTTTCAAACATACATGTACATCTTTATAAATTTTCAGCAAAATCGGAGAACGTCGAGTGGGGACGATTTTTAAAACTGGTCCACTTGACACGGAATGACCCTGATGTGTGAGGCCGGTTTAACAGTTTTCCTGTACCTTGACATAAACCCAGACCACAGGCTACTCTGCCCATATGGTCAGCCACTGGAGGACACCTCTAAGGCTGGGGACACACGAGTGTCATTATACTGTGATCTGATCTTGCGATCGGAGCACAGCTGCAGAGGGCTGGGAGGGATTTTTCTCCTCCATTGTCAGCCTGTGTGTATATCGCACTGCACTCCGGCGTCATGTGAGTGCAGTGCGATGTTTCACTTGCACGCGTAGACTTGTATAGGTGTGACTGAATATGGATTGGATTACAACTGCATCCTGCTGCCAAATCACAGATGGGAACGGTCCATAGAGTAACATTTTTTTTTTTCTTCAGCGCTCTATTGGGAGACCCAGACGATTGGGGTATAGCTACTGCCCTCTGGAGGCCACACAAAGCACTACATTAAAAGTGCAAGGCCCCTCCCCCTCTGGCTATACCCCCCCCCCGTGGTATCACGGGTTCTCCAGTTTTAGCTTTGTGTGCGAAGGAGGTCAGACATTCCATGCATAGCTCCACAGATTTTAGTCAGCAGTAGCTGCTGACTATTTCGGATGGAAGAAAAGAGGACACATATAGTGTCCCCAGCATGCTCCCTTCTCACCCCTGGATGGTGTTGTAAGGTTGAGGTACCTATTGCTGGTACAGGGCTGGAGCCTGACATGCTGTTTTCCTTCCACATCCCCTGGTAGGGCTCTGTGGAAGTGGGATCCTGCCGGCCTCTCAGCTCTGACGCCGGGCTCCATCCACAGACCCATTAGAACCTGATGGAGACGGAGCAGGAGTACGATCAGGGACAGGCCCTGCATCATACAGGTACTCTGTGTCCCCGGCAGGCACAGACACACTCCGGGCTGGCTGGGTGTTGTAGTGCGCCGGGGAACGCAACGTTGGAGTTAGTGTCCCTACAGATTACTGGGGGATTTTTTGTGTATGGGAACGCAGCGCCGACCCCCTCTGGACCGGGCGGCGCTGCTGTGACTTGTGGTGCGCCGGGGATCCGCCGTCCGCGCTTTTACGGCGGCGGCGGTTATAAATTGAGTCCCCGGCTTTTTGGGCCTAGGACGCCGGCAGCTCCGATTCGTTCCCGCCCCCACCCTGTCATTCAGGGTAGGGGAGAGACGCTGTTCGCTAGCAGCGACGAGGGCTGGAGCCTGATTTACATGCTCCAGCCCTCACACTAGGCACAGAGGGAAGCAGGCTTCCCGCTCTTAGCCAGGAACGCCCAGGGCCCGCCCCCCTTCTCTCTCAGGACGCCGGCAGCCATTACATGCAGTCTGGCTGGAGGAAGGACGCAAGGCTCTGGGAGACCTGGACTAGGGGCTATCTGGCGACCACACACCCGCTTTTTAAGCGGGCGGTAAGCGATTTTTCTGTGCTGGTCCCTCTAGTGCCTCACGGTGTATCGGTGTACTGTGTAGGATATAGAGATATTGTATTTCTTGCACTGTGAGGTCGCTTCTGGCTGCATCTCCCAGATCCCTCTGTGGAAGCAACAACATGCCATCCTCAAAACGCAAGGCTGCCAAGGCTAGGGCTGTGTATACTGCGTGTGCTGCATGTGGGGCTAATCTACCAGCAGGCTCCGATGACCCCCATTGTGTGCAATGCTCCGACCCGGTGCTGCTTCGCCAGCCGGAGTCAGGAGAGGTAGTGACCCAGGCTGAGACGCTTGTAAGTTCTGCCCCGGTGACAGGGACAGACTTTGCAGTTTTTGCTGATAATATGTCTGTGTCTATGGCAAAAATCCTTGAAACCTTGCAATCTATGCATGGGGCTCAGTCTTTGGGCACGGCGAGGCCTCTGTCCTCAGGTCCCCCTCACTTGGAATTAATCCAGCCCACAGGGGGGTCCCCGGCTTCACAGGCCGAGGATTATGACTCAGATGATAGCCCCAGCCACCCTAAGCGAGCTCGCTGGGAAAGACCCTCGACGTCATCACACTGCTCAGGGTCTCAGCGCAATCAGTCTCCCTGTGATGTGTCTGATGAGAGTGATCAGGAATCCATTCCTGGAACCCCTCTCAACCTGGATACCCCTGATGGGGATGCCATGGTAAACGACCTTATCTCAGCCATCAATAGGCTGTTGGATATTTCTCCCCCAGCCCCTTCAGCAGAAGAGGCGGCTGCGGAGCAGGAGAAGTTTCGTTTCCTTTATCCCAAGCGTAAATTGAGTGCTTTGTTGGATCACGCTGACTTCAGAGAATCAATCCAGAAGCACGACGCTCACCCAGAAAGGCGTTTCTCTAAACGATCTAAAGATACGCGTTTCCCTTTCCCCCCTGAGGTGGTCAAGCGCTGGACACAGTGTCCAAAGGTAGACCCCCCGATTTCCAAACTCGCAGCTAGGCATAGTTGCAGTGGAGGATGGCGCTTCACTTAAAGATGCCAATGACAGACAGATGGACCTTTGGTTAAAATCTGTCTATGAAGCTATCGGCGCGTCGTTTGCTCCGGCATTCGCAGCCGTATGGGCACTCCAGGCTATTTCAGCTGGCTTAGCAAAAGTGGATGCTATCATACATCCAGCAGTGCCGCAAGTGGCGCACCTTACCACGCAGATGTCGGCGTTTGCGTCTTACGCTATCAATGCGGTCCTAGAATCTACCAGTCGCACCTCAATGGCGTCCGCCAATTCGGTAGTTTTGCGCAGAGCCTTGTGGTTAAAGGACTGGAAAGCAGATGCTGGTTCCAAAAAATGTTTAACCAGTTTGCCTTTATCTAGAGATAGACTGTTTGGCGAGCCATTGGCTGATATCATTAAGCAGTCCAAGGGTAAAGACTCCTCTTTACCACAACCCAGAACAACCAAACCTCAGCAGAAAAAGTGGCAGCAGAGGTTTCAGTCCTTTCGAGGTTCGGGCAAGACACCGTTTACCTCGTCCAAAGGGACTCAGAGGACGCAAAGAAACTCAGATTCGTGGCGGGCTCACACGCGCCCCAAGAAAGCAAATGGAGGTACCACTTCCAAAGCGGCTACCTCATGACTTCCAGCCCCCTCCCTCCGCATCGCCGGTCGGGGGCAGGCTCTCCCGCTTTTCCGGCATTTGGATGTCACAGGTCAAAGACCGGTGGGTGACGGACATTTTGTCTCGCGGGTACAGAATCGAGTTCAATTCTCGTCCTCCAGCTCGGTTCTTCAGAACCTCAACACATCCAGACCGAGCAGATGCTCTGCTGCAGGCGGTGGACTCCCTAAGAGCGGAAGGAGTGGTGATCCCAGTCCCTCCTCAGGAACAAGGGCAAGGGTTTTACTCCAATCTCTTTGTGGTTCCAAAAAAGGACGGCTCGTTCCGTCCTGTTCTGGACCTAAAACGGCTCAACAAACATGTGCACGCCAGGAAGTTCCGGATGGAAACCCTGCGTTCTGTCATTGCCTCAATGTCCAGAGGAGACTTCCTTGCCTCAATAGACATCAAAGATGCTTATCTCCACGTGCCAATTGCTACAGAACATCAACGTTTTCTACGTTTTGTGATAGGAGACGACCATTTTCAGTTCGTAGCTCTGCCATTTGGTCTGGCGACAGCCCCACGGGTCTTCACCAAGGTCATGGCGGCGGTGGTAGCAGTCTTGCACTCTCAGGGACACTCGGTGATCCCTTACCTAGACGATTTATTGGTCAAAGCTCCCTCTCAAGAGGCATGTCAGCACAGCCTGAATGCTACGCTGGAGACCCTACAGTCTTTCGGATGGATCATCAACTTTCCAAAGTCGATCCTATCACCGACTCAATCACTAACGTATCTTGGCATGGAGTTTCATACTCTAGCAGCGATAGTGAAGCTTCCGCTGAACAAGCAGCGGTCACTACAGACAGGGGTGCAATCTCTTCTGCAGGGCCAGTTGCATCCCTTGCGGCGCCTCATGCATTTCCTAGGGAAGATGGTGGCAGCCATGGAAGCAGTTCCCTTTGCGCAGTTTCATCTGCGCCCACTTCAATGGGACATTCTCCGCCAATGGGACGGGAAGTCAACGTCCCTGGACAGGAAAGTCTCGCTTTCCCAGACGGCCAAGGACTCCCTACAATGGTGGCTCCTTCCCACCTCATTGTCTCAGGGAAGATCCTTCCTGCCCCCATCCTGGGCAGTAGTCACGACAGATGCGAGTCTGTCAGGGTGGGGAGCAGTATTTCTCCACCACAGGGCTCAGGGGACGTGGACTCCGCAGGAGTCCACCCTTCAGATCAATGTTCTGGAGATCAGAGCAGTGTATCTTGCTCTACTGGCCTTCCAACAGTGGCTGGAAGGAAAGCAGATCCGAATCCAATCGGACAACTCCACAGCGGTGGCATACATCAACCACCAAGGAGGGACGCGCAGTCGGCAAGCCTTCCAAGAAGTCCGGCGCATTCTAATGTGGGTGGAGGACAGAGCATCCACCATATCCGCGGTTCACATCCCAGGCGTAGAAAACTGGGAAGCAGACTTCCTCAGTCGCCAGGGCATGGACGCAGGGGAATGGTCCCTTCACCCGGACGTGTTTCAGGAAATCTGTCGCCGCTGGGGAGTGCCGGACGTCGACCTAATGGCATCCCGGCACAACAACAAGGTCCCGGCATTCATGGCGAGGTCGCGCGATCAAAGAGCTCTGGCGGCAGACGCCTTGGTTCAAGATTGGTCGCAGTTTCAGCTCCCATACGTGTTTCCGCCTCTGGCGCTCTTGCCCAGAGTGCTACGCAAGATCAGATCCGAGTGCAGCCGCATCATACTCGTCGCTCCAGACTGGCCGAGGAGGTCGTGGTATCCGGATCTGTGGCATCTCACGATCGGTCGACCGTGGTCACTGCCAGACCGACCAGACTTACTGTCCCAAGGGCCGTTTTTCCATCAGAATTCTGCGGCCCTGAACCTGACTGTGTGGCCATTGAGTCCTGGATCCTAGCATCTGCAGGATTATCTCAAGGAGTCGTTGCCACAATGAGACAAGCTAGAAAGTCGAATTCGGCTAAGATCTACCACAGAACGTGGAA
The DNA here is from genome assembly GCF_048569485.1 of Anomaloglossus baeobatrachus. Lineage (NCBI taxonomy): Eukaryota > Metazoa > Chordata > Amphibia > Anura > Aromobatidae > Anomaloglossus > Anomaloglossus baeobatrachus. The sequence goes on along the minus strand of NC_134357.1, from coordinate 29,820,785 downwards.
GATTTTCTTATCCTGGTGCTCTGCTCAGGGAGTGTCTCCCTGGCCATTTGCATTGCCCAAGTTTCTTTCCTTCCTGCAATCGGGGTTAGAAAAGGGCTTGTCGCTCAGCTCCCTTAAAGGGCAAGTTTCGGCACTATCCGTGTTTTTTCAGAAGCGTCTAGCACGTCTTTCTAAGGTGCGCACGTTCCTGCAGGGGGTCTGTCATATTGTGCCCCCGTACAAGCGGCCGTTAGATCCATGGGATCTGAACAGGGTACTAGTTGCTCTCCAGAAGCCGCCCTTCGAGCCTCTGAAGGAAGTTTCCTTTTCTCGTCTGTCACAGAAAGTGGCGTTTCTTGTTGCGATCACATCGCTTCGGCGAGTGTCTGAGCTGGCAGCTCTGTCATCCAAGGCTCCCTTCCTGGTGTTCCACCAGGACAAGGTAGTGCTGCGCCCTATTCCGGAGTTTCTCCCTAAGGTCGTATCCTCTTTTCATCTTAATCAGGATATATCCTTGCCTTCTTTTTGTCCTCATCCGGTTCACCGGTATGAAAAGGACTTACGTTTGCTAGATCTGGTGAGAGCACTCAGAATCTACATTTCCCGCACGGCGTCCATGCGCCGTGCCGATGCACTTTTTGTCCTTGTCGCTGGTCCGCGCAAGGGGTTGCAGGCTTCTAAAGCCACCCTGGCTCGATGGATCAAAGAACCAATTCTAGAGGCCTACCGTTCTGCGGGGCTTCCGGTTCCTTCAGGGCTAAAAGCCCACTCAACCAGAGCCGTGGGTGCGTCCTGGGCATTACGTCACCAGGCTTCGGCTCAACAGGTGTGCCAGGCAGCTACCTGGTCCAGTCTGCACACTTTCACCAAGCATTATCAGGTGCATACCTATGCTTCGGCGGATGCCAGCTTAGGTAGAAGAGTCCTGCAGGCGGCAGTGACACCCCCGTAGGGGAGGGCTGTTTTGCAGCTCTAACATGAGGTATTTCTTTACCCACCCAGGGGCAGCTTTTGGACGTCCCAATCGTCTGGGTCTCCCAATAGAGCGCTGAAGAAGAAGGGAATTTTGTTACTTACCGTAAATTCCTTTTCTTCTAGCTCTTATTGGGAGACCCAGCACCCGCCCTGTTGTCCTTCGGGATGTTTTTTTGTTGTTTGCGGGTACACATGTTGTTCATGTTGAACGGTTTTTCAGTTCTCCGATGTTATTCGGAGTTAATTTGTTTAAACCAGTTATTGGCTTCCTCCTTCTTACTTTGGCACTAAAACTGGAGAACCCGTGATACCACGGGGGGGGGTATAGCCAGAGGGGGAGGGGCCTTGCACTTTTAATGTAGTGCTTTGTGTGGCCTCCAGAGGGCAGTAGCTATACCCCAATCGTCTGGGTCTCCCAATAAGAGCTAGAAGAAAAGGAATTTACGGTAAGTAACAAAATTCCCTTCTTTTTTTTTTAATCGCGTTCCACTTGGCCTGTTTTACTCTGTGTTCCAGCTCTAATGCACCGCCTCGCTCCCATCACAGCTCCTGGGATCAGGGAAAGAAAACCTCTTTCTGGGCAGTTGACCCCCTAAGTGCACCGATTAAGCTTAATTGCGGCTCTGTACAAGGGGAGGAGACCCCTCCTAGTTATGATTGTCGGGTCTGGCATCTGATGAAGGTCCTCGAGCCGGTCTCTGACATGCTCTAATAGCTTCTTTTTCTTCCTGGGCTGACCTTCCTTTCACTCTTTTTCTAACTAGCTCATAGCTGTCAATCAGTGCAGCGGGGGAGGAGCTAGCGAGCAAAACTGTGGAAGGAAATGTGCTCTGCACCTTGCGGCCCCACCCGTTGCACACGAAGCACCTCATTTGCATATAAACATAAAGAATATTTTTTTCCGGTGAATTATTAAGCTAAGTGCATGACTCCTCTTATTACATGGTCCTATACAAGGACTTTGGCTTTCCATCTTACTGATTTGTGGAGCTTTACCAGGGTACATATGGGCCACCCCTGCAGCGGTCGAACGGCTCGGGTCCGGGGGTGATTGCTCGTGGTTCGAGGGTCTCCGGACCCGGGGGCTAGGGGCCACACTCAAATTAAAAAGGGGCTATTTACAGGGGAGATATAGTTTGTGATGCCACCCGTGGTGTGCAGTAACTGGGAGTACCGCCGCTGCTGTTGGGAGTACTCGGGGTGATGGAGTGGGGCAGCCAGATGACGTTACCCTCCACGGGTAGGGAAGGCCCCGGGACTCTGGGTAGTGGGGTGCAGGGGGAGCGCAGGCTCGCTGGTAGCAGGGGCTAATCACGTACTCAGGAAGAAAGCAGACACTGACAACATGGTAAACCAAGTCTCTGGGTGCCGCTGATCTCTTGGGGAGCTCGTCCGGGTTCCTCCGTCCCCTGCAGCACTGCCTGATGGTCCAGGTCCTTCCTCTGGGCACAGTTATTTTGTAGTGTCCAAATGGCCCTTAAGCTTAGAGCTGTCCGGGCCCCGCGCCCTGCTATGGGTAGCAAGAGGAGCTTGCTCTCAGGGGCTCACGCTTGGGATTTCAGTGCGCTGCTTGGGTTGGAAAGCCCTATCCCACTCGTTGCGCTAGTGCCCCCGATCTCTGAGCTTCATGGGAACAGTCCATACAGGCCCTGTCCTCCGCAGGTTAATTGCCGGGTTGCTTGAAGCTTCTCCCCGACCCAGGGTCCATGTACCCCGTCGTGCCTTCGGTCCCAGCCCGGCTATTGAACTGCTATCTTCCAAGACTAGCCAAGCACGAAGTCCCAATCTCCCCCGACCGGGTCTCCAACTCCTCTGGTCCCAGACCACCGTCTGCGACCTAGTCTGCTTCCCCCTGGGAGCTCCAACTCCCAGCTTCCTCGAGCTCCTCACAGCTCGAGGGCTACTACTGAACTCACTTGTCACCTCCCTGCCTGACCCCTAGGTGGGCGGCCCTATTCCAGCTTAGCAGCCCACTGGTGTGCCTGACAGGGTGTGGTGCGAGGTGTCACTTAGGATTTGTGTATGCGGGTGGAGGCAGCACTGCGAGGTGGGACCTATAACCATGGGGGGTTGAGTCCTGCATGGGGAGAGAGAGATCGTGCAGAACCCTGTGACGACCTGACTAGTCCAGGGGCGTCACATATAAACGTCAACTGTTGGATGTAAATGTGATGTGAGGAAAGCCTAAGATGCAGGTCCTGAGTGTACGAGCCTCCGATGTGCTCCCCGGCCTCTTTACTTCACGTTTGCTCCATCTTCTCCATTGTTTTCCTCTACTTTTATGCCATCAATGCTGTCTTTCTTTCCTTCAGGTCCTAAAGTCGTTTCTAAAGACATTCCTGTGGAAACCATTGAAGAAGTGTCCAAAATTCTCAAGAGGTCCCCCGTGATCTGGGACAACATCCACGCCAACGATTACGATCAGAAAAGACTGTTCCTCGGGCCGTACAAGGGCCGCTCTACCGAGCTTATTCCACGCCTCCAGGGGGTTTTAACCAATCCAAACTGTGAATTTGAGTCAAACTACATCGCCATCCACTCGTTAGCTACCTGGTATAAATCCAACATGAACGGCGTGAGGAAGGATGTCGTCATGTGTAAGTATCGGGCTTCATGATGATAAACGTCTGGACTGATAACGGAGCAATCCACTCAATCTCGGTGCTCTTATCGTCTGCGTGTATATTATTTTGGGTGCAAAATAAGATTTTTATAGTTCTAACATTTTAATTTCTCCTCATTTCCTCTTCTCCTTTGCAGCGGACACTGAGGACAGCACGGTATCTATACAGATCAAATTAGAGAACGAAGGCAGCGATGAAGATCTAGAGACCGATGTCCTGTACAGTCCACAGATGGCTCTGAAGTTGGCGCTGACGGACTGGCTGCAGGAGTTTGGCGTGTCCCTCCAGTACAGCAGTAGGTTACTGCTTTCTTCTGTAGCGCAGGCTCCTGAGAGTATCCTGTAAAATTATAATAACCAAAGAAAAGAGTCTTTAGATTTGCTGAGATTAGAGAAACCCAAAACAAGCAATAGTGAAATAGCATCAAATATTTATTAGATGCTGTGTAGGGTATACAATAAATACATTCAATATAGGACCTGGGGAAGGGGTGTGCTGGAGGGGACAGAAGACCCCACGTGTCCCGGAAAGGTAATGAGGGAGTAAAAACTGACCAAGAGTGACCCTACAAACCCTGTAGGCAAGTGCCCAGAGTCCAAGGAAAGAAAGCCTGATCAATTATATGCAGAGGCATTCACACAATAAAGCAGAATTGCCTCCATGTATGATGTGAGATGAGGCAGATTACTCACCAAGGTCAGGTCACTAGGAATACCGTGGTAACACGTGGGGACCGGCGTCCCAACACGTGTTTCGCGTTGGTGGCTTCGTCAGGGGACTGTAAAATTAGCTTGTATTTCTATTGTTTTCCTAGTTGCATTTTCTCTCGCCTTATTTTCTTCATCGTTCCTTATGGGAGACCCAGACCATGGGTGTAATAGCTTCTGCCTCCGGAGGACACACAAAGTACTACACTAAAAAGTGTAGCTCCTCCCTCTGAGCATATACACCCCCTGGATGACCACATCTAGCCAGTTCAATGCTTTGTGTTCAGGAGGTCACACACACACATGCATTCTCATCTGATTTTTGATTTTTGATTTCAAAGAGTTGGAAGAAAAGCGGGTCCAAGCTGGACTCCCGGCATGTCCCTTCTCACCCCACTGTGTCGGCGGTGCTGTTAAGGTTGATTTACAAGGCTGGAGCCTTACATGCCGCGCTCCTTCACCATCCCTCGGGCTCTGGCTTGAAGTGGGAGCCATCACGGTTCTCTCTACTTTGCAGGAGACCGGTCTCCATCCGCAGCCCTTTCAGGACCCTGCCGGACGGAGCGCTCACCCCTCAGGGACCTGGCCCTGCGTCTCATAAGCTAAGTATTGAGACGTTATTGAAGGGTCCCTTGTGCATTTATTGTGGGGAGAGTGTGTTATGTCACTGTGCTGTGATTTCCGGCCGGTTCTCTGGTTTTCTCCTGAGAACCGCGCCGAGGGTGCCTGCTCGTCGGCCGCATGAGAAAATTTAGGCCCCGGCTTCGGCTGCGGCCTAGTTTCGTTTTCACTGCCCCTGCATGTCAGTCATGCAAGGGGACAGTGCGTCGCCGCCCACCGGCCGTTCAGCTCAGGGGAGGACACTCCTCTCTGAGGAGATGTTTCCCTCCCCTGTATTTCTCCTTGGCCCTCCGGTTCCCGCTCTTGGACTAAACCCCGCCCCCCCTCCTCACTCCGGCGCCATTTTATCAGCGTTTACACACTGATCGGCGCTGGCTGCTGCAGCATCTGTCTGGGGGTCCAAGCTGTGGAATCCGGAGGGCACACAAAACGGTCTGGTAAGCCACAACCTCTGGTTGTGGACTTTATTATACACTCTCTGGGGGTCATTCTGAAGGAGTGTGTTCTTTACTGCAGAACCTCCACCTCAGCAGCATGTCTCACACTAGGAGCAAGGCTGCAAGGCTTTACTCTATATGCACTGCATGTAAGCTCATACTGCCTGAACCGAGCACATATCCACATTGTGATGCCTGCTCTAACATGGTGGTGCCTCAGCCTAGAGTCTCCCCAATGGTCCCTCCGGCTGCTCCGGCCCCGGTGGCTGAACCCCCGGCTTGGGTAGCATCGTTTTCTAATGCTATCTCCCAGTCCTTTGCCGACTCCATGGGACAGCTGTCCCGGACTCTGCTGACCATGCATCAGCCCCCTTCTCAGGGCGCCTCTGCTGCTCCGACTCGCTCTGCAGAGCTCACAGAGGATTTTTCATCTGTTCCCGGACCCCGTCCTCCTTAACGGAGACGCAGGGACTCTTCTCCTTCCTCGTCCCACGGCTCTGATTCACGAGCTGAATTGCAGGGCGAGGAAGATGCCTTTACTGTGGGCTCGGACGCTACCTCTATGTACCCCATTGATCTATCCGAGGGTGATGCGGATGTTAGTGACTTGATTGCGTCCATTAACTCCGTACTGAACCTCAATCCACCAGTGTCAGAGGAACAAGCCTCTCTGGTAGAAAAACACCAGTTTACCTCACCTAAGAGAGCAAGGAGTATGTTTTTTTTTATCCACTCCAGTTTTCAGGCCACTGTGACCAAGCCCAGGGCCTGTCCTGACAAACGCTTCCCAAAGCGTAGTTCTGATGAACGTTTTCCCTTTCCACCGGAGGTGGTCAAGGAGTGGGGGCATTCACCAAAGGTAGATCCTCCGGTGTCTAGAATCTCAGCCCGGACAGTTGTGTCTGTGGCCGATGGCACCTCACTTAAGGATCCCACTGACCGCCAGGTTGACCTTCTGGCCAAATCTGTATATGAGGCGGCAGGGGCCTCGTTCTCCCCGTCTTTTGCAGCGGTGTGGGCTCTTAAGGCCGTCTCTGCTTCTCTCGAGGAGATGCATTCCCTCACCAGGGACTCTATGCCCGAAATGGTTGCCTTAACTTCCCAGGCTTCGGCTTTTTCATCCTATGCCATGTCTGCTATTCTGGAGGCTTCTCACCGCACGGCGGTGGCTTCCGCTAATTCCCTCGCGATCCGCAGGATCTTGTGGCTTCGAGAGTGGAAAGCAGACGCTTCTTCCAAGAAGTACCTTGCTGGGCTCCCCTTTGCTGGGTCCCGGCTGTTCGGTGAACAACTGGATGATATTATTAAGGAAGCTACTGGCGGGAAGAGTACTTCCTTGCCACAAACTAAAACCAGGAAACCTGTCCAGGGCAGGAACCAGTCGAGGTTTCGTTCCTTTCGTTCCTCTAACTGGTCATCCTCTAAGCCCTCAGCCTCGTCCACTAACTCAGCCAAGGATCGAAAACCCAGCTGGCGCACGAAGCCGCGTCCTCAGAAGAGCGGAGGAGCCGCTGCCACTAAGGCAGCCTCCTCTTGACTATCTGGCTGCGCCAGCAACGTCCTTGGTCGGTGGCAGGCTCTCCCACTTTGGCGACGTGTGGTTCCAACACGTCTCCGATCAGTGGGTGCGGGATATCATCTCCCACGGCTACAGGATAGAATTCTCTTCCAGCCCGCCAAACAGATTTTTTCTGTCAACTCCCCCCTGCTCCAAGGCCGCCGCCTTCTCTCAGGCCGTGGCATCCTTACAGGCCAACGGAGTAATAGTACCGGTTCCCGCCCGGGAACGGTTCAGAGGTTTCTACTCAAACCTTCCTAGTCCCCAAGAAGGACGGTTCCTTCCGGCCCATCCTGGATCTCAAGCTTCTCAACAAGCATGTTCAGGTGCGGCACTTTCGCATGGAATCTCTGCGATCGGTCATTGCCTCAATGACCCAAGGAGACTTTCTAGCATCCATCGACATCAGAGATGCCTATCTGCATGTGCCAATTGCAGTTTCACACCAGCGTTGGCTACGTTTTGCAATCGGAGAGGAACATTTCCAATTCGTGGCTCTCCCCTTCGGGTTAGCCACGGCCCCTCGTGTATTCACCAAGGTCATGGCAGCAGTGGTTGCGGTTCTGCACCTCCAGGGGTTGGCAGTGATTCCTTACCTGGACGACCTTCTAGTCAAGGCTTCATCCAGTGCAGACTGTCAGCGGAGTGTCTCGCTCACTCTCGCCACGCTTGTTCAATTCGGGTGGCTTGTCAATCTGCCCAAGTCCACTTTGACCCCGACCCAGAAACTTACGTACCTAGGGATGCAGTTCGAGACTCTGCCGGCACTTGTGAAGCTGCCCTTAGTCAAACAGCAGTCCCTACATCTAGCGGTGCGCTCTCTGTTGAAGCCCCGCCGTCATTCCATCAGGCACCTCATGCAGGTGCTGGGTCAGATGGTGGCGTCAATGGAAGCGGTTCCCTTTGCCCAGTTCCATCTGCGTCCCCTGCAGCTGGTCATTCTCTGCTGTTGGGACAAGCGGACCTCTTCCCTGCACAGGCTAGTGGCTCTGTCGCCACAGACCAGGAGCTCTCTTCAGTGGTGGCTTCGGCCCCTCTCTCTGTCCCAGGGACGCTCCTTTCTGGCCCCGTCCTGGGTGATTCTCACCACGGATGCCAGTCTATCCGGCTGGGGAGCAGTGTTTCTCCACCACCGAGCACAGGGCACTTGGACTCCGTCCGAATCAGCCCTCTCGATCAATGTGCTGGAAATCAGAGCTGTGCTTCTAGCTCTCGTAGCCTTTCACCACCTGTTGGCGGGCAAGCACATCCGAGTCCAGTCAGACAATGCGACAGCAGTTGCCTACATCAATCACCAAGGCGGGACACGCAGCCGCCTAGCAATGTTGGAAGTTCAACGTATCCTTCAGTGGACGGAGGACTCCAAGTCCACCATATCCGCAGTCCACATTCCAGGCGTAGAAAACTGGGAGGCAGATTATCTCAGCCGTCAAACCGTGGACAGCGGCGAGTGGGCCCTGCATCCGGCAGTGTTCCGGTCAATCTGCCGCAAGTGGGGCACTCCGGAAGTGGATCTAATGGCATCCCGGCACAACAACAAGGTCCTGGTTTACGTGGCTCGCTCCCACGATCCTCAGGCCTTGGCGGCGGACGCGCTGGTTCAGGATTGGTCCCAGTTCCGTCTGGCCTACGTGTTTCCCCCTCTAGCTCTCTTGCCCAGAGTCCTGCGCAAGATCAGAATGGAGGGCCGTCGGGTCATAATCATTGCTCCAGACTGGCCCAGGCGAGCTTGGTACCCAGACCTGCTCCGTCTGTCCATAGAGGTACCGTGGCATCTCCCGGACCGCCCAGACCTTCTCTCACAAGGTCCGTTTTTCCGCCAGAATTCTGCGGCTCTCAGATTGACGGCGTGGCTCTTGAGTCCTGGATCCTGACGGCTTCCGGCATTCCTTCCGAGGTCATCTCCACTATGACTCAGGCTCGGAAGTCTTCCTCGGCCAGGATTTACCACAGGACTTGGAGAATTTTCCTGTCCTGGTGTCGCTCTTCCGGCCATGCTCCTTGGCCGTTTTCCTTGCCGACCATCCTGTCCTTTCTACAGTCCGGTCTGCAGCTAGGACTATCCCTCAATTCCCTCAAGGGACAGGTCTCGGCTCTGTCATTGTTGTTCCAGCGGCGTATCGCCCGACTGGCCCAGGTGCGCACCTTCATGCAGGGCGCATCTCACATCATTCCGCCTTACCGGCGGCCTCTGGATCCCTGGGACCTTAATCTGGTCCTCACGGCCTTACAGAAACCCCCCTTTGAGCCTCTTAGGGAGGTTTCTTTGTTTCGTCTTTCACAGAAAGTGGTCTTTCTAGTGGCCATAACTTCTCTCAGGAGAGTCTCTGATTTGGCTGCGCTCTCTTCGGAGTCACCCTTTTTGGTTTTTCACCAAGACAAGGTGGTTCTCCGTCCGACTCCGGACTTTCTCCCTAAGGTGGTGTCTCCTTTCCACCTTAACCAGGACATTTCATTGCCTTCCCTTTGTCCGGCCCCTGTGCATCGCTTTGAGAAAGCGTTGCATACTTTAGATCTGGTGTGGGCGCTCCGGATCTATGTGTCACGCACCGCTGCACTTAGGCGGTGCACCTCTCTTTTTGTGCTGACCACAGGTCAGCGCAAGGGTCTCTCGGCTTCTAAACCGACCCTAGCTCGTTGGATTAGGTCGGCCATATCCGATGCCTACCAATGTTCTCAGGTGCCTCCCCCGCCAGGGATCAAGACGCATTCGACCAGAGCTGTCGGTGCCTCTTGGGCTTTCAGGCACCAGGCTACGGCTCAGCAGGTCTGTCAGGCTGCCACTTGGTCTAGTCTGCACACCTTTTCGAAGCACTACCAAGTGCATGCTCATGCTTCGGCAGATGCGAGCTTGGGCAGACGCATCCTTCAGGCGGCTGTCGCCCATTTGTGAAGTTAGGTTTTGCCTACTTCTCAGTTTCTGTTTATTTCCCACCCATGGACTGCTTTGAGACGTCCCATGGTCTGGGTCTCCCATAAGGAACGATGAAGAAAAAGAGAATTTGGTTTACTTACCGTAAATTCTTTTTCTTATAGTTCCGACATGGGAGACCCAGCACCCTCCCTGTTGCCTGTTGGCAGTTCTTGTTCCGTGTGTTTTCACCGGCTGTTGTTGTAGACAGAGTAAAACCCGGAATAACCGGAACCTCTATCTCTACTTGTGGGTGGATGTCCTCCTTCAGCTTTTGCACTAAACTGGCTAGATGTGGTCATCCAGGGGGTGTATATGCTCGGAGGGAGGAGCTACACTTTTTAGTGTAGTACTTTGTGTGTCCTCCGGAGGCAGAAGCTATACACCCATGGTTTGGGTCTCCCATGTTGGAACTATAAGAAAAAGAATTTACGGTAAGTAAACAAAATTCTCTTTTTTATCTTTTTTGTCCTAAGTCATGCAGTGACAAACACAAAACTAAATTGGTGGAATCGGTCTTGAGATAACTGAGCCAAACATACCAATTTATTTTGTTTGCGAGCCTCTTGTCTGTCGGAAAGAAGGATCGGTCATGTTTGATCCTTTCTTACTGTAGGAATTGTCTGGCATTAGTTTTGGTATTATGCACCCAGCAGTGTACTTCTGAAGTATGTATGGGGAGGATTTCTCAGCACGTGTCACTGTTGGATGTCTAGGACATGCCATATTTTCTGGATTATAAGACGCACTTTTCCTCCACAAAATATGGGAGGAAAATGAGGGGTGCGTCTAAAGGCCGCTTTACACTCTGCGACATCGCTAATGCGATGTCGTTGGGGTCACGGAATTGGTGACGCACATCCGGCCGCATTAGCGATGCCGTTGTGTGTGACACCTAAAAGCGATTTTGAATCGTTGCAAAAACGGTCAAAATCGCTCATCGGTGACATGGGGGTCCATTCTCAAATATCGCTGCTGCAGCGTGTACGATGTAGTTTGTCGCTCCTGCGGCTCTGCGGCAGCACACATCGCTCCGTGTGACGCCGCAGGAACGAGGAACCTCACCTTACCTGCCGCCGGCCGCAATGCGGAAAGAAGAAGGTGGGCGGGATGTTACGTCCCTCTCATCTCCGCCCCTCCACTTTGGACGGCCGCTTAGTGACGTCGCTGTGACGCCGCACGGACCGCCCTCTTATAAAGGAGGCGGTTCGCCGGTCACAGCGACGTCGCAGAACAGGTAAGTATATGTGACGGGTCCGGGCGGTGTTGTGCGCCACGGGCAGCGATTTTGCCCGTGTCGCACAACCGATGGCGGCGGGTACGCACACTAGCGATATCTGTACCGATATCGCAGCGTGTAAAGTGGCCTTAAGGCTATATGGCCAATGGACATCATTCCTGCGGATTTTGCAGCAGAAAACCTGCAGATTTATCTGGATTTTCCAGATAAATCCGTAGGTTTGCGCAAATACAGACCCTTCCCATGTTATCCTATGGGTTTTGGGGAGTGCTGTATCAATGCTGCGGTATGTGCGGCTGCAGAACATGCTGCGGATGTCCCGCAGCCACATGTAACTGCATGTCAATTATTCATGCGGAAATATCCCGCCTTTTCACTATGGAGGTAGAGGGCGGGACGTCCGCAGATATTTATGCACTTGTTCCGCAGGTTTACCACAACAAAAATGCTCAAATCCCGCAGCAATGGATAGCTGCGGAAGCCGGGAAGCAGCTGCGGTAAATCTGCGAACAAACTTGCGTCAAAATCCGCGGGTACATTGTCCCATGGGCACATAGCCTTATAAGTGGAATGTAGCTTACCAGAGGATGGTGGAGAATGGTCACAGGAGGCAGGGGCAATGCTGCGGGCGATGAGGTAGCGCCATTCTGAAGATGTCAGTGTTGCGGGCTTCAAATAATAGCGCCCAGAGTTGGCGCGTGCGCAAATGGAGCTCTCAGCTCAAGATCTCATCGGCGCAAGCGCAGCCTCCGGCCCATTGATGTCCCAGCAGCGGGCTTAAGGAAAATGGCGCACGCTCAGATGAGATCTCGGCTTGTCATATTGCCAATAACTCAATCTGTACACATGCTGACTGGGCGGCATTTCTTTGAAGCCCGCACCGCCGACATCTTCAGACTGGCCTGTGCCTCATCGCCCGCAGTGAGCCCCAGGAAAGAGCAGCGCCTGCAGCCCCAGCACAGTGCCACCGCCCTCAGTAAGTATCTGGACCCCCCTCAGTACCACCTGCAGCATCGCCGTACTTCAGCACTGCCCCCACCTTCTGTGAACCCCCCCACCCTGGTAAGGGTATGTGCGCTCACAGCGTTATTCGTGACGGTTTTGCACGTTTTTTTTCAGGTGCGTTTTTGTGCGATTTTTCTTTTTTTTTTTTCTTTGTTTTTCACTTCAAAAAAAAAAAACCAAAATAGACATGTCAATTCTTTCCTGCGTTTTGCTGCGTTTTTGCGTTTTTCCACCCTTTCAATGCATTAGAAAAACGCAGTAAAACGCACCGAAACGCATGTGTTTTTACCACGGGTGCGTTTTTGTGGCCACAAACGCAGCGTTTTTGATGCCACAAAAAATGGTTAGGTGCACACACAGCCTAAGACTCCACCAGGTTATAAAACTGACCCCATATTTGTTCTTGTGGGTCTAAAAAAAAAAAAAAAATCCTTATTTTATCATTTTCCCCTTATACTCGCACTGTCCCCCCCCCTCCCCCACTCCCCAAAACTGGCAAAAAATATAGTGATTCTGAATATAAGAATTAGACCTCATGATAAAGGTGGGTGAATGGGTGTTTATGCTGGAGATGGCTGGCTGCTGATGTACGTTCATGGCCAGTTACAGAGAAAGATCTGTATATTATTGTGTGTAAAGATATTTTATTTCTTTATCGTTCCTATGGGAGACCCAGACATTGGGCGTATAGCTTCTGCCTCCGGAGGACACACAAAGTACTACACTCAAAAGTGTAGCTCCTCCCTCTGAGCTTATACACCCCCTGGAGAACCAGATCTAGCCAGTTTATCGCTTTGTGTTCAGGAGGCATACATCAACACATGCATTCTCATCTGATTTTTGATTTTTGGAAAGAGTTTGAAGAAAAGCGGGTCCTCTGGACCCCCGGCATGTCCCTTCTCACCCCACTGTGTCGGCGGTGCTGTTAAGGTTGATTCCAAGGCTGGAGCCTTACATGCCGTGCTCCTTCACCATCCCTCCGGGCTCTGGCTTGAAGTGGGAGCCAGCACGGTTCTCCATGCTTGGCAGGAGACCGGTCTCCATCCGCAGCCCTTCAGGATCCTGCTGGACCGGAGAACTCGCCCCCAGGGACTTGGAACCCTGCGTCTCAGCAAGCTAAGTACCTGAGACGTTTATATATGGGGGTCCCTTGTACTTTATTGTTGGGGGAGAGTGTGCTGAGTGATTTTTGTGACATTTCCGGCGGGTTCTCTGGCTGTCGCCTGAGAACCGCGCCGATGGTGCCTGCGCGCCGGCCGCACCGCTCAAATTTAGGCCCCGGCTTTGCCGGAGGCCTACATTCGGTTTCACTGCCCTCGCATGTCATTCATGCAGAGGGACAGTGCGGCTCCGCCCAGCGGCCGTTCTGCACAGGGGAGAGACACTCCTCACTGAGTTCATGTCTCCTCCCCTGTAGGTCTCTATGGCCCTCCAGATCCCGCTCTCAGAGTGAGTCCCGCCCCCTCTCTTCACTCCGGCGCCATTTTCTCAGCGTTCTTCCCTGCGATCAGCGCTGGCTGCAGCATCCCTGCTGAGGTGCTTGGGAGTCCGGGCTTTGGCATCTGGAGGGCACACAAACCGCTCCAGCGGTCTGGTAAGCCACAACCTCTGGTTGTGGACCTCTGTATATACTCTCTGGGGGTCATTCTGGCAGAGCCCCCACTTCAGCAGCATGTCTCACACGAGGAGCAAGTCTCCAAAGCTGTATTCAGTATGCACTGCATACTGCCTGAACCGAGCACATATCCACATTGTAATGCCTGCTCTAACATGAAGGTGCCTCAGCCTGGAATCGCCCCCCCAGTGGTCCCTCCGGCTGCTCCGGCTCCGGTGGCTGAACCCCCGGCTTGGGTAGAATCCTTTTCTAGGTCTATCTCCCAGTCTTTTGCCGACTCCATGGGACTTCTGTCCAGGACTTTGATAAATATGCATCAGCCCCCTTCACAGGGTGCCTCTGCTGCTAGGGCTCTCTCAGCGGAGCTCACAGAGGATTTATCATCTGGTCCCAGACCCCGTCCTCCTAAAAGGAGACGCAGGGTCCCCTCTACTTCCTCGACCCGCGGCTCTGTTTCAGACGCTGACTCGCGGGACGAGGAGGATGCCTTTACAGGGGGCTCGGAGGCTACCTCCATGTGCCCCATTGATCTGTCAGAAAGTGACTCAGATGTTAGTGATTTGATTGCGTCCATTAATTCTGTACTGGATCTCAATCCGCCAGTATCAGAGGAGCAACCCTCTCTGGCAGAAAAGCACCAGTTTACCTTGCCTAAGAGGACAAAGAGTGTGTTCTTTAACCACTCCAGTTTTCAGGCCGCTGTGTCCAAGCCCAGGGCCTGTCCTGACAAACGCTTCCCAAAGCGTGGTTCTGATGACCGGTTTCCATTTCCACCTGAGGTGGTCAAGGAGTGGGCTCATTCACCAAAGGTTGACCCTCCGGTGTCTAGGCTCTCAGCCCGGACCGTTGTGTCGGTGGCTGACGGCACCTCACTTAAGGATTCCACTGACCGCCAGGTCGACCTTCTGGCCAAGTCTGTGTATGAAGCTGCGGGGGCCTCGTTCTCCCCAACTTTTGCAGCAGTGTGGGCTCTCAAAGCCATCTCTGCTTCTCTAGAGGAGATGCATTCCCTCGCCAGGGAATCTATGCCCGAAATGGTTGCTTTAACTTCCCAAGCTTCAGCTTTTTCATCCTATGCCATGTCTGCCATGCTGGAGGCTTCTCACCGCACTGCGGTGGCTTCGGCTAATTCCCTCGCTATCCGCAGGATCCTGTGGCTTCGAGAGTGGAAGGCAGATGCTTCCTCGAAGAAGTTCCTTGCTGGACTCCCTTTTGCTGGGTCCAGGCTGTTCGGTGAACAGCTGGATGAAATTATTAAGGAGGCTACTGGCGGGAAGAGTACTTCCATGCAACAAACCAAAACCAGGAAACCTGTCCAGGGTAGGAATCAGTCAAGGTTTCGTTCCTTTCGTTCCTCCAACTGGTCGTCCTCTAAGCCCTCGGCCTCATCCACTAACTCAGCCAAGGACCAAAAATCCAGCTGGCGCCCAAAAGCGCGTCCACAAAAGACCGCAGGAGGTGCTGCCACTAAGGCAGCCTCCTCTTGACTATCTGTCCGCGCCAGCAACGTCCTTACTCGGTGGCAGGCTCTCCCACTTTGGCGACGTGTGGTTTCAACACGTCTCCGATCAGTGGGTGCGGGATATCATCTCCCACGGCTACAGGATAGAAGTGTCTTCCAGCCCGCCAAACAGATTTTTTCTGTCAACTCCCCCCTGCTCCAAGGCCGCCGCTTTCTCTCAGGCCGTGGCATCCTTGCAGGCCAACGGAGTAATTGTACCGGTTCCCATCCGGGAACTGTTCAGAGGTTTCTACTCAAATCTCTTCCTAGTTCCCAAAAAGGACGGTTCCTTCCGGCCCATCCTGGATCTCAAGCTTCTCAACAAGCATGTTCAGGTGCGGCATTTTCGCATGGAGTCTCTGCGATCAGTCATTGCCTCAATGACCCAAGGGGATTTCCTGGCATCCATCGACATCAGAGATGCCTATCTGCACGTGCCAATTGCAGTTTCACACCAGCGTTGGCTACGTTTTGCAATCGGAGAGGAACATTTCCAATTCGTGGCTCTCCCCTTCGGGTTAGCCACGGCCCTTCGGGTATTCACCAAGGTTATGGCAACAGTGGTTGCGGTTCTGCACCTCCAGGGGTTGCCAGTGATTCCTTACCTGGACGACCTTCTAGTCAAGGCTTCAACCAGCGCAGAGTGTCTCGCTCACTCTCGCCACTCTAGCCCAATTCGGGTGGCTTGTCAATCTGCCCAAATCCACTCTGACTCCGACCCAGAGGCTCACGTACCTAGGGATGCAGTTCGAGACTCTGCCGGCACTGGTGAAGCTGCCCTTAGTCAAACAGCAGTCCCTCCAACTGGCGGTGCGCTCTCTGCTGAGGCCCCGCCGTTATTCCATCAGGCACCTGATGCAGGTGCTGGGTCAGATGGTGGCGTCAATGGAGGCTGTTCCCTTTGCCCAGTTCCATCTGCGTCCCCTGCAACTGGACATTCTCCGCTGTTGGGACAAGCGGCCTTCCTCCTTGCACAGGCTAGTGGCTCTGTCGCCACAGACCAGTAGCTCTCTTCAGTGGTGGCTTCGGCCCCTCTCTCTGTCTCAGGGGCGCTCCTTCCTGGCCCCGTCCTGGGTGATCCTCACCACGGATGCCAGTCTATCCGGCTGGGAAGCGGTATGTCTCAACCACCGAGCGCAGGGCACTTGGACTCCGTCCGAGTCAGCCCTCTCGATCAATGTGCTGGAAACCAGAGCTGTGCTTCTAGCTCTCCTAGCCTTTCACCACCTGTTGGCGGGCAAGCACATCCGAGTCCAGTCAGACAACGCGACAGCGGTTGCCTACGTCAATCACCAAGGCGGGACACGCAGCCGCCTGGCAATGTTGGAGGTCCAACGCATTCTTCAATGGGCGGAGGACTCCAAGTCCACCATATCCGCAGTCCACATCCCTGGCGTAGAAAACTGGGAAGCAGATTATCTCAGCCGTCAAACCGTGGACAGTGGCGAGTGGTCCCTGCATCCGGCAGTGTTTCAGTCAATCTGCCGCAAGTGGGGCACTCCGGAAGTGGACCTAATGGCATCCCGTCACAACAACAAGGTTCCGGTTTACGTGGCTCGCTCCCACGATCCTGAGGCCTTTGCAGCGGACGCTCTGGTTCAAGACTGGTCCCAGTTTCGTCTGTCCTACGTGTTTCCCCCTCTAGCTCTCTTGCCCAGAGTTCTGCGCAAGATCAGAATGGAGGGCCGTCGGGTCATCCTCATTGCTTCGGACTGGCCCAGGCGAGCTTGGTACCCAGACCTGCTCCATCTGTCCGTAGACGTGCCGTGGCATCTTCCGGACCGTCCAGATCTTCTCTCACAAGGTCCGTTTTTCCGCCAGAATTCTGTGGCTCTCAGATTGACGGCGTGGCTCTTGAGTCCTGGATCTTGACGGCTTCTGGTATCCCCCCTGAAGTCATCTCCACTATGACTCGGGCCCGTAAGTCTTCCTCTGCCAAGATCTATCACAGGACTTGGAAGATTTTCCTGTCCTGGTGTCGCTCTTCCGGCCATCCTCCTTGGCCTTTTTCCTTGCCGACCCTCCTGTCCTTTCTACAGTCCAGTCTGCAGCTAGGACTATCCCTCAATTCCCTCAAGGGACAGGTCTCGGCTTTGTCAGTTCTGTTCCAGCGGCGTATCGCTCGGCTGGCTCAGGTCCGCACCTTCATGCAAGGTGCGTCTCACATCATCCCGCCTTACCGGCGGCCCTTGGATCCCTGGGACCTCAATTTGGTTCTCACGGTTTTGCAGAAACTCCCCTTTGAGCCTCTTAGGGAGGTTTCTTTGTTTCGTCTTTCACAGAAAGTGGTCTTTCTAGTGGCCATAACTTCCCTCAGGAGAGTCTCTCTGATTTAGCTGCGCTCTCTTCGGAGTCACCTTTTTTGGTTTTTCATCAAGACAAGGTGGTTCTCCGTCCGACTCCGGACTTTCTCCCTAAGGTGGTTTCTCCTTTCCACCTTAACCAGGACATTTCCCTGCCTTCCTTTTGTCCGGCTCCTGTTCATCGCTTTGAAAAAGCGTTGCATACTCTGGATCTGGTGCGGGCGCTCCGGATCTATGTGTCTCGCACTGCTGCTCTTAGGCGGTGCACCTCTCTTTTTGTGCTGACCACAGGTCGGCGTAAGGGCCTCTCTGCTTCTAAGCCAACCTTAGCCCGTTGGATTAGGTCAACCATTTCGGATGCCTACCAGTGTTCTCATGTGCCTCTCCCGCCGGGGATCAAGGCACACTCGACCAGAGCTGTCGGTGCCTCTTGGGCTTTCAGGCACCAGGCTACGGCTCAGCAGGTCTGTCAGGCTGCCACTTAGACTAGTCTGCATACCTTTTCAAAGCAATACCAAGTGCATGCTCATGCTTCGGCAGATGCGAGCTTGGGCAGACGCATCCTTCAGGCGGCTGTCGCCCATTTGTGAAGTTAGGCTCCGCCTACTTCTCAGTTTTCTGTTTATTCCCACCCAGGGACAGCTTTGAGACGTTCCAATGTCTGGGTCTCCCATAAGGAACGATGAAGAAAAAGAGAATTTTGTTTACTTACCGTAAATTCTTTTTCTTATAGTTCCGTATTGGGAGACCCAGCACCCTCCCTGTTGCCTGTTGGCAGTTTCTTGTTCCGCGTGTTATCACCGGCTGTTGTCGTAGACAGAGACTCCGGTTGTTCCGGTTCTTGCTCTGTTTTTACTTGTGGGTGGCTATTCTCCTTCAGCTTTTGCACTAAACTGGCTAGATCTGGTTCTCCAGGGGGTGTATAAGCTCAGAGGGATGAGCTACACTTTTGAGTGTAGTACTTTGTGTGTCCTCCGAAGGCAGAAGCTATACACCCATGGTCTGGGTCTCCCAATACGGAACTATAAGAAAAAGAATTTACGGTAAGTAAACAAAATTCTCTTTTTTTCTTCCCCCCCCTCCTCAGATCGTCAAGTGGCCCACAGCGGAGCAAAATCCACAGTTGTTGGAATGGCGCCTTTAATTTCTACCCCATCCCTCAATGCAGCAACCACCGTCACCACCGTTTACCAACAGCCCATTATGAGCCAAGGGACGGGACTAAGTAACGACCCACCAATGCTATCCAAAGAGGAGGAGAAAAAGCAGCTGGACGAGGAGCCCATGGAGATGGTGGAGGAAAAAGTGGAAGACGTCAATAAGAACGTTAACCAAATCATAACAGACATTGCGGAGGCTAAAATGTCGGAGGAGCTGAAGCCGATGGACACTGATAAAGAGAGCGTGGGTGAGGGCAAGTCCTCCGAGTCCTGCATGCAGGAGGACGTGTGTAACGACATCGCCCCGATGCAGACTGACGAGCTGGTTAACAAGGAGCTGTTTATCCCCGGTCCCAATGAGAAGCCCCTGTACACTGCCGAGGCGGTTAGCCTGGATGACTTGCAGTTACTCGCCGACCTATTTTACTTGCCTTATGAGCATGGACCAAAAGGTGCCCAGATGTTAAAGGAATTTCAGTGGTTGCGTGCCAACAGTAGCGTGGTCAGCGTGAACTGCGTGGGCAAAGACACAGACAAAGTGAGTACAAGAAACTACACGTGACAACCAGACTGCTGAGTGCAGCGATATCTAAGGCTATGTGCCCACGGGACTCTTTATCTGCGGATTTTTCTGCATTAAAATCCACAGCTTTCCCCCGGAATCCGCACCTTTTCATAGGTGCGGATTTGACGCAGATTTTGCGATTTTTATTTATTGTTTTTTTTTATATATATATATATATATATATATATATATATATATATATATATATATATATATATATATATATATATATATATATATATATATATTATTCAATTGCATAGGCAAAATCCGCAACAATAATTGACATGCTGCAGATTTTTCCGCACGATTTCCGCTGCGGAAAAATCCGCAGCGTGGGCACAGCATTTCCCAAATGCCATGGAAATGGCTGGGGAGTAGCTGTGCTGCAGATTTCTGGAAAATCCGCGTCTTTTCCGCGAGAAATCCGCGGCAAAATCCGCGCATTTTCCGCAGCGTGGGCACATAGCCTAAGAACCATCATCGCTGTATTTACAACCGACTGTCTGAACCTTCTTAAAGGGGTTGTCTGAATCCGCTCACTTCTGCATCGGGACATGAGTGGCTCTGATGACATTGTGTCTGCCCATAACTGCCGGGACGTGTGCACAATACATGGTCGCTGTGCATGTGTTTTCATCAGGTATGTGCACATACAAAATCATCAGCACCAGCCACCTCCTGATCTGGAAGGGGCTAAAAGGACCATTCAGAAGGTTGGAAGATTGGTGCCGGGCAACCCCCTTTCAAAGACCACCAATACCGAGTGCCAAGAATGGTCAGAAAAGGTATTTTACTGTTTCTACCTTCTCGATCACTCTAACAAGCATTCTGTCCATGCAAAGCCAGTCCCAGCAATCACATAATCCTCAGACTACAGGTCACATAATCTTGGTGTTGGCTCAAGCTAGAACCAGCAGAGCTACAATAGTCACACGTTTGGGCTAATTGTGAATGCTTAACCTCCATTTATTGCAAAAATAAGCATTAGAAAGAAAAAAAAAATCTGTGGAATACAGAAGTGTCCCAAGGGTCTCCATTGGAAAGGGGACACTCCATAGAATTAAAAATAAATAGTGTATTTTTTGGTTTATAAGATGCACCCCAAATTTAGAGGAAAGCAGTGGTGGAGCGGGGTCATAGGATGTAGTGACAGTGTTGGTATATGTCGCTGGTGCGTGCGGTGTGGCCGGCTGGTGTACCATATGCTGTGAGGTAGGCAATTTCCAGAACCTTTTGACGGTGCTGGCTTCAAAGAAATGGCGCCCCCAGGATTCAGCACATGCACAGATTGAGCTATCGGCTCAAGACAAGGCGAGCTCTAATCTGTGAACGTGCCACCTCCGGACGCCATTTTCCTTTACAGATACTGTGATCAATCCTAAGCACTCAATCAGACAAAAATGATGCAAATAAAGGATTTTTATTTCTTTGTCGCTCCATTGGGAGACCCAGACAATTGGGTGTATAGCTTCTGCTTCCGGAGGCCACACAAAGTATTACACTTAAAGTGTAACCCCTCCCCTCTGCCTATACACTTTCCCGTGGATCACGGGCTCCTCAGTTTTATGCTTTGTGTGGAAGGAGGCACACATCCACTCATGCATTCTCATATTAGTTATGTCGGTTGGAAGAAAAGAGGGCCCCCACGGGGCCCCCGGCATGTTCCCTTCTCACCCCACTACGTCGGCGGTGTTGTTAAGGTTGAGGTACCCATTGTGGGTACAAAGGCCGGAGCCTCATGCCGTCTCCTTCACCATCCCTTAGCGGCTCTGGGAGAAGTGGGATCCTGAGCGGTCATCCATTTACTGGGACCGTGCTCCCTCCGCAGCCCCTGTGGGAATCTGCCGGACCGGAGTCTATTCAACCTCAGGGACCGGGCCCTGCAACTCTAAGGTACTCTGTGTCCCCATAGGGTACTGTGCAGGGAGCGCACCTTCTTCCCGGACGCTGCGGCAGCTGCTGAATTGAGAAGCCGGCGGACTTCCACGCCGACCGTGCCTGCTTGTCGGGCGCGGTCTCAAATTTAGTCCCCGGCTTCATCGCGGCCTAGTCGCAAAAATCCCGCCCCCGGGCCTGCCTGTCAGGGGTAAGGGCGGGACTGCCGACCTGACGTCGGATGTGAGGGCCGGACCATCCTGCATGTTTCCTCCCCCCTCACTGATCACTGTGGGGACCCCAGATTCCCGCACTTTCCTGGCGCCGCCCACGGCTCCACTCCTCCCCTGAGAGCTCCGGCAGCCATTTTTTGGCATTCTGCCGGTGGAGGATTCTCAGTGAAGAGCTCGGCAGCTCCGGGGGACCTAAGGCAGGGAATCTGGAGGACACACACTCCGCTTTTTAGCGGTCGGTAAGCCACACCGGTCACCCGGTGCTGGCCCCCCATTTCTGTTCGGTTGGGCTGTATACCCTTTTTCTTTGTCGCTCCATTGGGAGACCCAGACAATTGGGTGTATAGCTTCTGCCTCCGGAGGCCACACAAAGTATTACACTGAAAAGTGTAACCCCTCCCCTCTGCCTATACACCCTCCCGTGCATCACGGGCTCCTCAGTTTTATGCTTTGTGTGGAAGGAGGCACACATCCACTCATGCATTCCCATTTTAGTCAGCAGCAGCTGCTGATTTTATCGGATGGAAGAAAAGAGGGCCCCCGGCATGCTCCCTTCTCACCCCACTACGTCGGCGGTGCTGTTAAGGTTGAGGTACAGAGGCTGGAGCCACATGCCGTTTTCCTTCACCATCCCTTAGAGGCTCTGGGAGAAGTGGGATCCTGACCGGTCATCCATTCACTGGGACCGGGCTCCCTCCGCAGCCCCTGTGGGAATCTGCCGGACAGGAGTCTATGTATCCTCAGGGACAGGGCCCTGCATCTAAAGGTACTCTGTGTCCCCATGGGGACGGTGCATGGAGCGCTTGTTTCACAGACGCTGCAGCAGCTGCTGGTTTGTGAAGACCGGGACTTCCGCGCCGACCGAGCCTGTTTGTCGGCCGCGGTATTAAATTTTGTCCCCGGCTTCATTGCGGCCTAGTACCATAACTCCCGCCCCCGGGCCTGCCAGTCAGGGGTAAGGGCGGGACGGTCGACCTGACGTTGGCAGTGAGGGCTGGAGCATACTTTAGGTTCCCCCCCCCCCCCCCTCACTGATCACTGTGGGGCCCCAGATTCCCGCACTTTACTAGTCGCCGCCCACGGCTCCCTCCTCCCCTGAGAGCTCCGGCAGCCATTTTTACACACATTCTGCCGGTGGAGGATTTCAGGAACGAGCTCTGCAGCTCTGGGAGACCTAAGGCAGGGAATCTGGTGGACACACACTCCGCTTTGAGCGGTCGGTAAGCCACACCGGTCACCCGGTGCTGGTCCCCCTAGTGTGCCGGAGTATATATATATCACTCTCCTAGGAGACAACAGCATGTCGTCCACAAGGAGCAAGGGCGCTAAGGCAAAGGTTTTTTTTTTTTGCAACCTGTACCTCTTGTGGGGCTATGTTACCTGCGGGTTCCACCTACCCTCACTGTGAGCAATGCTCGATCCCTGTTGCACTTGCTCAGCCGGAGCCTCGGTCACTAGTGGGCCCCTCGGCTCAGGCAGACCCCCCTGCTTCCACTGTCCAGGCGGCAGGGACAGAGTTTGCAGTTTTTGCTGAGAAACTCTCTGAGTCGCTTTCACAATCCATGGCTCAGTCTATGGACAAATGGTCTGCCAAGCTACTAGAAGCCTTGCAGTCCAGACCGGTCCTTACACAGGCCCCGGGCACTGTTGGATCGTCGCCTCCAGGCCCCTCTCGGTCTGCGCCGCAGCGTGCTCCCGGGGTGGCCCCTAGGTCTCACGTGGAGGACTCCTGCACGGACCACAGTCCCAGACCGGCTAAGCGGGCTCGCTGGGAATCTTCCCCGACTTCCTCACGCTGCTCGGGGTCTCAGCTTGAGGACTCTCTGGAGGATGAGGCGGAGGTCGCAGCTCAGGGCTCTGACCCTGACGTTGCCCTCAATCTTGATACACCTGAGGGGGACGCCTTAGTAAATGATCTTATATCGTCCATTAACCAGGTGCTAGATCTTTCTCCCCCACCTCCACCTATAGAGGAGTCGGCTTCGCAGCAGGAGAAACACCAGTTTAGGTTTCCCAAACGCACACGAAGTGCGTTTTTCGATCACTCTAACTTCAGAGATGCTGTCCAGAAGCACCGAGTATTTCCGGACAAGCGCTTTACTAAGCGCCTTAATGACACACGTTACCCCTTCCCCTCTGACGTAGTTAAGGGTTGGGCTCAATGTCCCAAGGTGGATCCTCCAGTCTCTAGACTGGCGGCTAGATCTGTGGTATCAGTTGCAGATGGCTCATCGCTCAAGGATGCCACTGACAGGCAGATAGAGCTCCTGGTGAAATCGATCTATGAAGCCACAGGCGCGTCTTTTGCCCCGGCCTTTGCAGCCGTGTGGGCACTCCAAGCTATCTCAGCTTGTCTGTCTGAGATTAATGCGGTCACACGTACCTCTGCTCCGCAAGTTGCGTCTTTGACTTCTCAGGCGTCGGCTTTTTCGTCCTACGCCATGAACGCCGTCCTGGACTCTGCTAGCCGTACAGCGGTAGCATCCGCTAATTCGGTGGCAGTCCGCAGGGCCATGTGGCTACGCGAATGGAAGGCAGACTCTGCTTCCAAGAAGTTCTTAACCGGTTTGCCGTTTTCTGGCGACCGATTGTTTGGCGAACGATTGGATGAAATTATTAAGGAATCCAAGGGAAAGGACTCGTCCTTACCCCAGTCCAAACCGAAGAGACCTCAGCAACGGAAAATACAACCGAGGTTTCGGTCCTTTCGGCCCTCAGCCAAGTCCCAATCCTCCTCGTCCAACAGGCCGGAGAAGGGCCAGAGGAACTCCTATGCGTGGCGGTCCAAGTCACGCCCCCAAAAAACCGCCGGAGGCACTGCCTCCAAGGCGGCCTCCTCATGACTTTCGGCCTCCCCGAACCGCATCCTCGGTCGGTGGCAGGCTCTCCCGCTTTTGCGACGCCTGGTGGCCACATGTCCAAGACCGATGGGTGAGAGACATTCTGTCTCACGGTTACAGGATAGAGTTCAGCTCTCGTCCTCCGACTCGTTTCTTCAGAACATCTCCGCCCCCATCTCGGGCCGGCGCACTTTTTCAGGCTGTGGGCGTTCTGAAGACAGAAGGAGTGGTGATTCCCGTTCCCCCTCAGGAACATGGTCACGGCTTCTACTCCAACTTGTTCGTGGTGCCAAAGAAGGACGGATCATTCCGTCCCGTTCTGGACCTCAAACTGCTCAACAGGCATGTGAGCACCAGAAGGTTTCGGATGGAATCTCTCCGCTCGGTCATCGCTTCGATGTCACAAGGAGACTTCCTAGCATCAATCGACATCAAGGATGCTTATCTCCATGTGCCGATCGTACCTGAACATCAACGCTTCCTGCGTTTTGCCATCGGGGACGAACACCTTCAGTTCGTGGCACTGCCTTTCGGCCTGGCGACAGCCCCACGGGTCTTCACCAAGGTCATGGCATCCGTTGTGGCGGTCCTACACTCTCAGGGACACTCGGTGATCCCTTACTTAGACGATCTCCTAGTCAGGGCACCCTCCCGGGTGGCGTGTCAACACAGCCTGACCGTCGCTCTGGCGACTCTCCAGCAGTTCGGGTGGCTCATCAACTTCCCAAAGTCCAAGTTGACACCGACCCAATCACTGACTTACCTCGGGATGGAGTTTCATACTCACTCAGCGGTAGTCAAGCTACCGCTGGACAAACAGCTTTCGCTGCCGACAGGGGTGCAATCTCTTCTTCGGGGTCAGTCACACCCCTTGAGGCGCCTCATGCACTTCCTGGGGAAGATGGTGGCAGCAATGGAGGCAGTGCCCTTCGCGCAATTCCATCTGCGCCCACTCCAATGGGACATTCTCTGCAAATGGGACAGGAGGTCGACGTCCCTCGACAGGAACGTCTCTCTTTCCCTTGCAACCAAGACGTCACTTCAGTGGTGGCTCCTTCCCTACTCTCTGTCACAGGGAAAATCCTTCCTACCCCCAACCTGGGCTGTGGTCACGACTGACGCGAGCCTGTCAGGGTGGGGAGCGGTTTTTCTCCACCACAGGGCTCAGGGAACCTGGACTCCGATAGTCTTCCCTTCAGATCAATGTTCTGGAGATAAGGGCAGTGTATCTAGCCCTAAAGGCGTTCCATCGGTGGCTGGAGGGCAGACAGATCCGCATACAGTCGGACAACGCCACGGCGGTCGCGTACATCAACCACCAGGGCGGCACGCGCAGCCGTCAAGCCTTCCAGGAAGTCCGACGGATTCTGCTGTGGGCGGAAGCCACAGCCTCCACCATCTCCGCAGTTCACATCCCGGGCATAGAAAACTGGGAAGCAGATTTTCTCAGTCGTCAGGGCATGGATGCGGGGGAATGGTCTCTTCACCCAGACGTGTTTCGAGAGATCTGTCGCCGCTGGGGAACGCCGGACGTCGATCTCATGGCGTCACGGCACAACAACAAGGTCCCGGCCTTCATGGCACGGTCTCAAGATCACAGAGCTCTGGCGGCGGACGCGTTAGTTCAGGATTGGTCGCAGTTTCGACTCCCTTGTGTGTTTCCTCCTCTGGCGATGTTGCCCAGAGTGTTACGCAAGATCAGATCCGACTGTCGTCGCGCCATTCTCGTCGCTCCAGATTGGCCGAGGCGGTCGTGGTACCCGGATCTGTGGCATCTCACGGTGGGTCAGCCGTGGGCGCTTCCAGACCGCACAGACCTGCTGTCACAAGGGCCGTTTTTCCATCTGAATTCTGCGGCCCTCAACCTGACTGTGGCCATTGAGTCCTGGCTCCTAGCGTCGTCGGGTTTATCTCAATTACCTCACTCCGAAGAGTGTCGGAGCTTGCAGCGCTGTCATGCAAATCCCCTTTCCTGGTTTTTCACCAGGATAAGGTGGTTCTGCGTCCTGTCCCGGAGTTTCTCCCTAAGGTGGTATCTCCTTTTCATCTCAATCAGGATATCTCCTTACTGTCATTTTGCCCTCATCCAATTCACCAGTGTGAAAAGGATTTGCATTCATTAGATCTAGTGAGAGCACTCTGGCTCTACGTGTCTCGCACGGCGCCCCTGTGTCGTTCAGATGCACTCTTTGTCCTTGTCGCTGGCCAGCGTAAGGGGTCGCAGGCTTCCAAGTCAACCTTGGCTCGGTGGATCAAGGAACCGATTCTCGAAGCCTACCGTTCTTCTGGGCTTCCGCTTCCTTCAGGGCTGAAAGCCCATTCTACCAGAGCCGTGGGTGCGTCCTGGGCATTGCGGCACCGGGCTACGGCTCAGCAGGTGTGTCAGGCAGCTACGTGGTCTAGTCTGCACACTTTCACGAAACACTATCAAGTGCATACCTATGCTTCGGCAGACGCCAGTCTAGGTAGGCGAGTCCTTCAGGCGGCGGTTGCCCACCTGTAAGAGGGGGCCGTTGCGGCTCTTTTTATTAAGGTATTCTTTTACCCACCCAGGGACTGCTTTTGGACGTCCCAATTGTCTGGGTCTCTCAATGGAGCGACAAAGAAGGGAATTTTGTTTACTTACCGTAAATTCCTTTTCTTCTAGCTCCTATTGGGAGACCCAGCACCCGCCCCTGTTCCCTTTGGGCTGTTTGTTCTTTTGTGTACACATGTTGTTCATGTTGAATTGTTCTTTTGGTTCATGGTTTTCAGTTCTCCGAACATCCTTCGGATTGAATTTACCCTAGACCAATTTATAAGTTTTCTCCTTCCTGCTTTTGCACCAAAACTGAGGAGCCCGTGATCCACGGGAGGGTGTATAGGCAGAGGGGAGGGGTTACACTTTTTTAAGTGTAATACTTTGTGTGGCCTCCGGAGGCAGAAGCTATACACCCAATTGTCTGGGTCTCCCAATAGGAGCTAGAAGAAAAGGAATTTACGGTAAGTAAACAAAATTCCCTTCTTTTGGATTATAAGCAAAAGGAAAAGAAAATGCCACTACCGATAGAGCAAAGCCAAGCTAACGTTTCGGCCTATATTAGGCCTTTGTCAAGGTCTTGCGTTTGTGAGAGACCATAGAGTATGGACGGGTTAAACGTCCGTGGAATGTACCATGGGTAGGGCGTTTTTACTTTTCAGGCGCGGTTTGCCAGAGTCGAGGAGAAGCATAGGGCTAATGGAGAGGTAGAGGAAGTGCCTTCAGGGCACATGGAACGGGGACAGGGTCCCAGAGGAACAGGCAGGAGGCGTGCGGCCATTTTCCTTAAGTCCGCTGGTGGGAGACCAGTGGGCCGGAGGCGGCGTGTGCGCAGATGAGATCTTGAGCTGAGAGCTCCATCCGCGTGCGCACCGACTCTAGGCGCCATTTTTTTTTTCTTTGGCGCTCCATTGGGAGACCCAGACAATTGGGTGTATAGCTACTGCCTCCGGAGGCCACACAAAGCATTACACTTAAAAGTGTAAGGCCCCTCCCCTTCTGCCTATACACCCCCCGTGGGATCACGGTTCCTCAGTTTTCAAGCTTTGTGCGAAGGAGGTCAGACATCCACGCATAGCTCCACTGTTTAGTCAGCAGCAGCTGCTGACTATGTCGGATGGAAGAAAAGAGGGCCCTTACTTGGGCCCCCAGCATGCTCCCTTCTCACCCCACTTTGTGTCGGCGGTGTTTGTTAAGGTTGAGGTACCCATTGCGGGTACAGAGGCTGGAGCCCACATGCTGCATCCTTCCCCATCCCCCTTTGGGCTCTGGGTGAAGTGGGATTTACCGGTCTCCAGGCACAGAGACCGTGCTCCGTCCACAGCCCCTGGGGAATCTGCTGGATATGGAGCGGAGTATCGTCAGGGACAGGGCCCTGCTACACCAAGGTACTCTGTGTCCCCGCACAGACCGCGCACACACTGCAGCATGGCTGGGTGTGTTAGT
This sequence comes from Anomaloglossus baeobatrachus, assembly GCF_048569485.1. Taxonomy (NCBI): domain Eukaryota; kingdom Metazoa; phylum Chordata; class Amphibia; order Anura; family Aromobatidae; genus Anomaloglossus; species Anomaloglossus baeobatrachus. The sequence goes on along the minus strand of NC_134357.1, from coordinate 29,792,669 downwards.
GCGCCGGGAACAATAGCGCTGCTGCGCTTGTGCCACACTTCCACAGCTTGCTAAGGGAGTTTGTGTGTGAGGAACTGCCGCGCCGGCCCCTGCTGGCAGTTTTTACTGCGACGCGGCTGGGACTTGTGGTGCGCCGGGGACTTCCGCGCTGGCAGTGCATATTTGTCGGCCGCGCTTTTTACTAGAGTCCCCGGCTTTTGCGGCCTAGTTCCGTTTCGTTCCCGCCCCCAGGCCTGCCAGTCAGGGGAAGGGCGGGACGCTATGCAGAACGTCAGCGCTGAGGGCTGGAATCTGCTTTACATGCTCCAGCCCTCACATTGAGCACAGTGGGAAGCCAGTTTCCCGCACTTTGTCTGAGGCACGCCCACGGTCCGCCCCTCTTCACAGAACGCCGGCAGCCATTCCTGATGTGCAGGCTGAGCTGGAAAGGGGAGACAAGTTCTGGGAGACCCAGGCACGGGATTCTGGCGACTACAACCCGCTTTTAGCGGGCGGTAAGCGGCACCTCCGGTGCTGACCCCACTAGTGACGAAGTGTTCAATTGTATTTTTATGCTTGCATGCTATACATTGCACTAAACGGTCGCTGGTGATTCTTGGCTATATACCCTCCTGGATTGCTCTGTGGAGAATACAGCATGTCGTCCGCAAAAAACAGGGGTGCCAAGGCACAGGCTTTTTATGCTGCTTGCACCGCTTGTGAGGCTGTTCTACCGGCAGGTTCCACTGACCACCATTGTGGGCAGTGTTCGGTCCCTGTGCCCCCTGCTCGGCCGGGGCCTCTGCTGGAGGTGTCCCAGAGAGATCCACCTGTGAATACTGTCCAGGTGACGGGGACAGAGTTTGCAATTTTTGCGGATAGATTATCTGTGACTATGTCTCAGATTCTAGAGACTTTGCAGTCTAGACCAGTAACTCAGACCATGGGCACTGTTGATTCATTGCTCCCTGGCCCCCCTCAGTTGGAACAGCTCCGGGCTCCGGGGGTGTCCCACGCATCCCAGGGTGATGGCTCTGACACGGACGACAGTCCTAGACAGCCTAAGCGAGCTCGCTATGAGCGGCCCTCTACTTCATCTCACTGGTCAGGGTCTCAGCAGGAGGATTCTCTGGGTGATGAGCCGGAGGTAGCTGATCAGGATTCTGATCCTGAGACCGCTCTCAATCTGGATACTCCTGATGGTGACGCCATAGTGAATGATCTTATCGCGTCCATCAATAAAATGTTGGATATTTCTCCCCCAGCTCCTCAAGTGGAGGAGTCAGCTTCACAGCAGGAGAAATTCCATTTCAGGTATCCCAAGCGTAAATTAAGTACTTTTCTGGACCATTCTGACTTTAGAGAGTCAGTCCAGAAACACCACGCTTATCCAGATAAGCGTTTCTCCAAACGGCTTAAGGATACACGTTATCCCTTTCCTCCTGACGTGGTCAAGAGCTGGACCCAGTGTCCCAAGGTGGATCCCCCTATCTCCAGACTTGCGGCTAGATCCATAGTTGCAGTGGAGGATGGGGCTGTACTTAAAGATGCCACTGACAGACAGATGGAGCTCTGGTTGAAATCCATCTATGAAGCTATCGGCGCGTCGTTTGCTCCTGCATTCGCAGCCGTATGGGCACTCCAAGCTATTTCAGCTGGTCTTGCACAGATTGACACGGTCACACGTACATCTGTTCCGCAGGTGGCATCCTTAACCTCTCAAATGTCTGCATTTGCGTCTTACGCGATTAATGCTGTCCTGGACTCTACGAGCCGTACGGCAGTGGCATCTGCCAACTCCGTGGTTTTACGCAGAGCCTTGTGGTTAAGGGAATGGAAAGCAGATTCTGCTTCCAAGAAATGTTTAACCAGTTTGCCGTTTTCTGGTGACCGGCTGTTTGGTGAGCGCTTGGATGAAATCATTAAACAGTCCAAGGGTAAGGATTCATCCTTACCTCAGCCCAGACAAAACAAACCCCAACAGAGGAGGGGACAGTCGGGGTTTCGGTCCTTTCGAGGCTCGGGCAGGTCCCAATTCTCCTCGTCCAAAAGGACTCAAAAGGATCAGAGGAGTTCAGATTCTTGGCGGGCTCAGTCACGCCCAAAAAAGACAGCCGGAAGACCCGCTACCAAGGCGGCTTCCTCATGACTTCCGGCCTCCTCCCTCCGCATCCTCGGTCGGTGGCAGGCTCTCCCGCTTTGGCGACATTTGGCTGTCACATGTCCAAGACCGTTGGGTGCGAGACATTCTGTCTCACGGGTACAGGATAGAGTTCAGTTCTCGTCCTCCAACTCGATTCTTCAGAACGTCTCCGCCTCCCGACCGAACCGATGCTCTCCTGCAGGCGGTGTGCTCTCTAAAGGCGGAAGGAGTGGTGATCCCTGTTCCTCTTCAAGAGCAAGGTCACGGTTTTTACTCCAATTTGTTTGTGGTACCAAAAAAGGACGGATCCTTCCGTCCCGTTCTGGACCTAAAACTTCTCAACAACCACGTGAGAACCAGACGGTTCCGGATGGAATCCCTCCGATCCGTCATCGCCGCAATGTCTCAAGGAGATTTCCTAGCATCAATAGACATCAAGGATGCTTATCTCCACGTACCGATTGCACCAGAACATCAGCGTTTTCTACGCTTCGTTATAGGAGACGAACACCTTCAGTTCGTAGCCCTGCCCTTTGGTCTGGCGACAGCCCCACGGGTCTTCACCAAAGTCATGGCAGCTGTAGTTGCAGTCCTACACTCTCAGGGACACTCCGTGATCCCTTACTTAGACGATCTGCTGGTCAAGGCGCCTTCTCAAGAGGCATGCCAACACAGCCTGAACGTGGCGCTGGAGACCCTCCAGGGTTTCGGGTGGATCATCAACTTTTCCAAGTCAAATCTAACCCCGACCCAGTCGATAACATATCTTGGCATGGAGTTTCATACTCTCTCAGCGATAGTGAAGCTTCCGCTTGTCAAACAGCGTTCACTACAGACAGGGGTGCAATCTCTCCTTCAGGGCCAATCGCACCCCTTGAGACGCCTCATGCACTTCCTAGGGAAGATGGTGGCAGCAATAGAGGCAGTCCCTTTCGCGCAGTTTCATCTGCGTCCACTACAATGGGACATTCTCCGCCAATGGGACGGGAGGTCGAAGTCCCTCGACAGCAACGTCTCTCTCTCTCAGGCGGCCAAGGATTCTCTTCGATGGTGGCTGCTTCCCACCTCATTGTCGAAAGGGAAATCCTTCCTACCCCCATCTTGGGCGGTAGTGACGACAGATGCGAGTCTGTCAGGGTGGGGAGCAGTCTTTCTCCACCACAGGGCTCAAGGTACGTGGACTCAGCAAGAGTCCACTCTTCAGATCAACGTTCTGGAGATCAGAGCAGTGTATCTTGCCCTTCAAGCCTTCCAGCAGTGGCTGGAAGGCAAGCAGATCCGTATTCAGTCGGACAACTCCACAGCGGTGGCATACATCAACCACCAAGGACGAACTCGCAGTCGGCAAGCCTTCCAGGAAGTCCAGCGGATTCTGACGTGGGTGGAAGACACGGCTTCCACCATATCCGCAGTTCACATCCCAGGCGTGGACAACTGGGAAGCAGACTTCCTCAGTCGCCAGGGTATGGACGCAGGGGAATGGTCTCTTCACCCGGACGTGTTTCAGGAGATCTGTCGCCGCTGGGGGATGCCGGACGTCGACCTAATGGCGTCTCGGCACAACAACAAGGTCCCAGTTTTCATGGCACGGTCTCACGATCACCGAGCTCTGGCGGCAGACGCCTTAGTTCAGGATTGGTCGCAGTTCCAGCTTCCTTATGTGTTTCCACCTCTGGCTCTGTTGCCCAGAGTGCTGCGCAAGATCAGGTCCGACTGCCGCCGCGCCATCCTCGTCGCTCCAGACTGGCCAAGGAGGTCGTGGTACCCGGATCTGTGGCACCTCGCGGTAGGCCAACCGTGGGCACTACCAGACCGACCAGACTTGCTGTCTCAAGGGCCGTTTTTCCATCAGAATTCTGCGGCCCTGAACCTGACTGTGTGGCCATTGAGTCCTGGATCCTAGCGGGTTCAGGATTGTCTCAAGAGGTCATTGCCACCATGAGACAGGCCAGAAAACCTACTTCCGCCAAGATATACCACAGGACGTGGAAAATATTCTTGTCTTGGTGCTCTGCTCAGGGAGTCTCTCCCTGGCCATTTAGATTGCCTACTTTTCTTTCCTTCCTGCAATCCGGGTTGGAAAAAGGTTTGTCGCTCAGCTCCATCAAGGGGCAAGTCTCAGCGCTATCGGTATTTTTTCAGAAGCGCCTAGCACGACTTCCTCAGGTACGCACGTTCCTGCAAGGGGTCTGTCATATCGTCCCTCCTTACAAGCGGCCGTTAGAGCCCTGGGATCTGAACAGGGTTCTAATTGCTCTCCAGAAGCCGCCTTTCGAGCCTATGAGGGATGTTTCCCTTTCTCGCCTTTCACAGAAAGTGGCCTTTCTAGTGGCGGTCACGTCTCTTCGACGAGTGTCCGAGCTAGCAGCGCTGTCATGCAAATCTCCCTTCCTGGTGATTCACCAGGACAAGGTAGTTTTGCGCCCTATTCCGGAGTTTCTCCCTAAGGTGGTATCCCCGTTTCATCTTAATCAGGATATCTCCTTGCCTTCCTTGTGCCCTCATCCAGTTCATCAATGTGAAAAGGATTTGCATTTGTTGGATCTCGTGAGAGCGCTCAGGATCTACATTTCCCGCACGGCGCCCCTGCGCCGCTCGGATGCACTCTTTGTCCTTGTCGCTGGTCAGCGCAAAGGGTCGCAAGCTTCCAAATCCACCCTGGCTCGGTGGATCAAGGAACCAATTCTTGAAGCCTACCGTTCTGCTGGGCTTCCGGTTCCCTCAGGGCTGAAGGCCCATTCTACCAGAGCCGTGGGTGCGTCCTGGGCATTACGACACCAGGCTACGGCTCAGCAGGTGTGCCAGGCGGCTACATGGTCGAGTCTGCACACTTTTACCAAACACTATCAAGTGCATACCTACGGTTCGGCGGACGCCAGCCTAGGTAGACAAGTCCTTCAGGCGGCGACTGCCCACCTGTAGGGTAGGGCTGTTTTTACGGTCCTATCACGAAGGGTTATTATACCCACCCAGGGACTGCTTTTGGACGTCCCAATTGTCTGGGTCTCCCAATGGAGCGCCAAAGAAGAAGGGAATTTTGTTTACTTACCGTAAATTCCTTTTCTTCTAGCTCCAATTGGGAAACCCAGCACCCGCCCTGTTTGCTTAGGGATTTTTGTTTTTTCGGGTACACATGTTGTTCATGTTGAATGGTTTCGGTTCTCCGATGTTCCTTCGGATTGAATTTGTTCTTAAACCAGTTATTGGCTTTCCTCCTTCTTGCTTTGGCACTAAAACTGAGGAACCGTGATCCCACGGGGGGTGTATAGCCAGAAGGGGAGGGGCCTTACACTTTTAAGTGTAATGCTTTGTGTGGCCTCCGGAGGCAGTAGCTATACACCCAATTGTCTGGGTCTCCCAATTGGAGCTAGAAGAAAAGGAATTTACGGTAAGTAAACAAAATTCCCTTCTTTTAAGCCCGCACCACCGACATTTTCAGGATGCCACTGCCTTACTGCTCACAGCAGACCACATTGCCCCGCAGGCCCCAGCAGAAAGCCCAGCATCGCTCCTACCTTTTGCTGCCCCTCTCCACCACCTCCCGGTAAGGTGCATTTGGATTAGAAGATGCACCCCTCATTTTCCTACCAAATTTTTGAGATGAAAAGTGCATTTTATAATCTGAAAAATACGGTACATGTTCTCCAATTTCAAGTATTGCAATAAAGAACCCAATGTAGTAAAAAGAAAATGATCAGATCACTCCTCATATGGGGCCCGGAGGCCCAGGCCTGTTCCTGGTTGCAGTGCTAATCAAGTCCATAGATGCTGTTTATTCAGCAAAAATGGAAAATAAGTATATGTTAAAACATGTATTATTATGCCAAAAAAATATAAAATCATGAATGGCAAATGGAGCGGTCTGTGTTTCTGGTGTGAGCCATGATTAAGGCCTCACTCCAGAAACGTGTAGACCTGTCTGTTTGCCATTCGTGTTGTTTTATGCCAATAAAATTATATAAAAAGGTATGCTTTTAACATACACTTATTTTTTAATTTTTTGCGGTTGCTGTATAAACTTTATCTATGTACTTGACTTCCAAAAAAGAAAACTGCTGAAAGAAAAGTCGAAAAATGTAAAGGGAACCTGTCACCACTTTTTCTTTATCGTTCCTTTGGGAGACCCAGACCATGGGTGTTTAGCTTCTGCCTCCGGAGGACACACAAAGTACTACACTTAAAAGTGTAGCTCCTCCCTCTGAGCTTATACACCCCCTGGTGAGCAGACCCAGCCAGTTTATCGCTTTGTGTTCATGAGGCATACATCCACACATGCATTCTCATATGATTTTTTCCTTTTGGAATGAGATTGAAGAAGTGCGGGTCCACGTCTGGACCCCCGGCATGTCCCTTCTCACCCCACTGTGTCGGCGGTGTTGTAAGGTTGATTTCCTAGGCTGGAGCCTTACATGCCGTGCTCCTTCACCATCCCTCCTGGCCTCTGGCTTGAAGTGGGAGCCAGCACGGTCTCCATGCCTGGCAGGAGACCGGTCTCCATCCGCAGCCCTTCAGGACCCTGCTGGACCGGAGCACTCATCCCCAGGGACCTGGCCCTGCGTCTCAGCAGCTAAGTACCTGAGACGTTTATATATTGGGGGTCCCTGTGCTTTATTGTTTGGGGAGAGTGTGCTTACTGTATTTATTGACATTTCCGGCGGGTTCTCTAGCTGTCGCCCGAGAACCGCGCCGATGGTGCCTGCGCGTCGGCCTCGCCGCTCAAATTTAGGCCCCGGCTTCGCCGGAGGCCTAGTTTTTGTTCACTGCCCTCGCATGTCACTCATGCAGAGGGACAGGCTCGGCTCCGCCCGGCGGCCGTTCTGTACAGGGGAGGGACACTCCCCACTGCTGTGCGTGTCTCCTCCCCTGTAGGTCTCTATGGCCTTCCAGATCCCGCTCTTCAAGCAAGTCCCGCCCCCTCTCTTCGCTCCGGCGGCCATTTTCTCAGTGTTCACTCAGCGCTGGTCTGCGCTCTGCATCCCTGCTGAGGTGCTGTGCTTGGGGGTCCGGGCTTCGGGATCTGGAGGGCACACAACACCGCTCCAGCGGTCTGGTAAGCCACAACCGGTCTCTGGTTGTGGACCTCTGTATATACTCTCTGGGGGTCATTCTCTGGCAGAGCCCCCACTCCAGCAGCATGTCTCACACGAGGAGCAAGGCTCCAAAGCTTTATACTGTATGCGCTGCATGTAAGCTCCTGCTGCCTGAACCGAGCACCTACCCACATTGTGATGCCTGCTCTGACTTGGCGGTGCCACAGCCTGAGGTCTCACCCCCAGGGGTCTCTCAGGCTGCTCCTGCTTCTGTGGCTGAGCCCCCGGCCTGGGTAGAATCCTTATCTAGGTCTATCTCCCAGTCTTTTGCTGAGTCCATGGGACTTCTGTCCAGGACTTTGATGAATATGCATCAGCCCCCTTCATAGGGTGCCTCTGCTGCTAGGGGTCTCTCAGGACCGGAGCTCACAGAGGATTCATCATCAGGGCCCAGACCCCGTCCTCCTAAGAAGAGACGCAGGGTTCCCTCTAACTCCTCGTCCCGCGGCTCTGATTCAAGAGCGGACTAGCAGGATGAGGAGGATGCCTTTACAGGGGGCTCGGAGGCTACCTCCATGTACCCCATTGATCTGTCCGAAAGTGACTCAGATCTTAGTGACTTGATTGCTTCCATTAATTCTGTACTGTATCTCAATCCGCCAGTATCAGAGGAGCAACCCTCTCTGGCAGAAAAGCACCAGTTTACCTCGCCTAAGAGAGCAAAGAGTGTGTTCTTTAACCACTCCAGTTTTCAGGCCTCTGTGACCAAGCCCAGGGCCTGTCCTGACAAACGCTTCCCAAAGCGTGGTTCTGATGACCGTTTTCCCTTTCCACCTGAGGTGGTCAAGGAGTGGGCTCATTCCCCAAAGGTAGACCCCCCGGTGTCTAGGCTCTCAGGCCGGACCGTTGTGTCGGTGGCTGATGGCACCTCCCTTAAGGATTCCACTGACCGCCAGATTGACCTTCTGGCCAAATCCGTGTATGAAGCTGCGGGGGTCGCGTTTTCCCCGACTTTTGCAGCAGTGTGGGCTCTCAAAGCCATCTCTGCTTCTCTAGAGGAGATGCATTCCCTCACCAGGGAATCTATGCCCGAAATGGTTGCCTTAACTTCCCAAGCTTCAGCTTTTTCATCCTATGCCATGTCTGCCATGCTAGAGGCTGCTCACCGCACTGCGGTGGCTTCGGCTAATTCCCTCGCTATCCGCAGGATCTTGTGGCTTCGAGAGTGGAAGGCAGATGCTTCTTCAAAGAAGTACCTTGCTGGACTCCCTTTTGCTGGGTCCCGGCTGTTCGGAGAACAGCTGGATGAAATCTTTAAGGAAGCTACTGGCGGGAAGAGTACTTCCATGCAACAAACCAAAACCAGGAAACCTGTCCAGGGTAGGAATCAGTCGAGGTTTCGCTCCTTTCGTTCCTCCAACTGGTCGTCCTCTAAGCCCTCGGCCTCGTCCGCCAACTCAGCCAAGGACCAGAAATCCAACTGGCGCCCAAAAGCGCGTCCACAGAAAACCGCAGGAGGTGCTGCCACTAAGGCAGCCTCCTCTTGACTATCTGTCCGCGCCAGCAACGTCCTTAGTCGGTGGCAGGCTCTCCCACTTTGGCGACGCTTGGTTTCAACACGTCTCCGATCAGTGGGTGAGAGACATCATATCTCACGGCTACAGGATAGAATTCTCTTCCAGCCCGCCAAACAGATTTTTTTCTCTCAACTCCCCCCTGCTCCAAGGCCGCCGCCTTCTCACAGGCCGTGGCATCCTTGCAGGCCAACGGAGTAATTGTACCGGTACTCAAATCTCTTCCTAGTTCCCAAAAAGGACGGTACCTTCCGGCCCATCCTGGATCTCAAGCTTCTCAACAAGCATGTTCAGGTGCGGCACTTTCGCATGGAGTCTCTGCGATCAGTCATTGCCTCAATAACCCAAGGGGATTTCCTGGCATCCATCGACATTAGAGATGCCTATCTGCATGTGCCAATTGCAGTTTCACACCAGCGTTGGTTACGTTTTCCAATAGGAGAAGATCATTTCCAATTCGTGGCTCTCCCCTTCGGGTTGGCCACGGCCCCTCGGGTATTCACCAAGGTCATGGCAGCAGTGATTGCGGTTCTGCACCTCCAGGAGTTGGCAGTGATTCCTTACCTGGACGACCTTCTAGTCAAGGCTTCATCCAGCGCAGACTGTCAGCAGAGTGTCTCGCTCACTCTCGCCACTCTAGCCCAATTCGGGTGGCTGGTCAATCTGCCCAAATCCACTCTGACTCCGACCCAGATTCTCACGTACCTAGGGATGCAGTTCGAGACCTTGACGGCACTTGTGAAGTTGCCCTTAGTCAAACAGCAGTCCCTCCAACTGGCGGTGCGCTCTCTGCTGAGGCCCCGCCGTTATACCCTCAGGCGTCTGATGCAGGTGCTGGGTCAAATGGTGGCGTCCATGGAGGCTGTTCCCTTTGCCCAGTTTCATCTGCGCCCCCTGCAGCTGGACATTCTCTGCTGTTGGGACAAGCGGCCTTCCTCCTTACACAGGTTAGTGGCTCTGTCGCCACAGACCAGGAGCTCTCTTCAGTGGTGGCTTCGGCCTCTCTCCCTGTCCCAGGGGCGCTCCTTCCTGGGTGATTCTCACCACGGATGCCAGTCTATCCGGCTGGGGAGCGGTATGTCTCCACCACAGAGCGCAGGGCACTTGGACTCCGTCCGAGTCAGCCCTTCCAATCAATGTGCTGGAAACCAGAGCCGTGCTTCTAGCTCTCCTAGCTTTTCACCACCTGTTGGCGGGCAAGCACATTTGAGTCCAGTCAGACAACGCGACAGCGGTTGCCTACATCAATCACCAAGGCGGGACACGCAGCCGCCTGGCAATGTTGGAGGTACAATGCATCCTTCAATGGGCGGAGGACTCCAAGTCCACCATATCCGCAGTCCACATTCCAGGCGTGGAAAACTGGGAGGCAGATTATCTCAGCCGTCAAACCGTGGGCGGTGGCGAGTGGTCCCTGCACCCGGCAGTGTTTCAGTCAATCTGCCGCAAATGGGGCACTCCGGACGTGGACCTAATGGCATCCCGTCACAACAACAAAGTTCCTGTTTACGTGGCTCGCTCCCACGATCTTCAGGCATTCGCCGCGGACGCTCTGGTTCAAGACTGGTCCCTGTTTCGGCTGTCCTACGTGTTTCTCCCTCTAGCTCTCTTGCCCAGAGTTCTGCGCAAGATCAGAATGGAGGGCCGTCGAGTCATCCTCATTGCACCGGACTGGCCCAGGCGAGCTTGGTATCCAGACCTGCTCCATCTGTCCGTAGAGGTGCCGTGGCATCTTCCGGACCGTCCAGACCTTCTCTCACAAGGTCCGTTTTTCCGCCTGAATTCTGCGGCACTCAAATTGACTGCGTGGCTCTTGAGTCCTGCATTTTGACGGCTTCTGGTATTCCTCCTGAAGTCATCTCCACTATGACTCTGGCCCGTAAGTCTTCCTCCGTCAAGATCTATCACAGGACTTAGAAAATGTTCCTGTCCTGGTGTCGCTCTTCCGGCCATCCTCCTTGGCCATTCTCGTTGCCGACCCTTCTGTCTTTTCTACAGTCCGGTCTGCAGCTGGGGACTGTCCCTCAACTCTCTCAAGGGACAAGTCTCAGCTCTGTCAGTGTTGTTCCAGCGGCGTCTCGCCCGGCTGGCTCAGGTCCGCACCTTCATGCAAGGCGCGTCTCACATCATTCCGCCTTATCGGCGGCCCTTGGATCCCTGGGACCTTAATCTGGTCCTCACTGCCTTGCAGAAACCCCCCTTTGAGCCTCTTAGGGAGGTTTCTTTGTATCGTCTTTCACAGAAAGTGGCCTTTCTGGTGGCCATAACTTCCCTCAGGAGAGTCTCTGATTTGGCTGCGCTCTCCTCGGAGTCACCTTTTTTTAGTTTTTCATCAAGACAAGGTGGTTCTCCGTCCGACTCCGGACTTTCTCCCTAAGGTGGTCTCTCCTTTCCACCTTAACCAGGACATTACCCTACCTTCCTTTTGTCCGGCTCCTGTTCATCGCTTTGAAAAAGCGCTGCATACTCTGGATCTGGTGCGTGCTCTCCGGATCTATGTGTCTCGCACCGCTGCACTTAGGCGGTGCACTTCTCTTTTTGTGCTAACCACAGGTCGGCGCAAGGGCCTCTCTGCTTCTAAGCCGACCTTAGCCCGTTGGATTAGGTCGGCCATATCCGATGCCTACCAGTGTACTCAGGTGCCTCCACCGCCGGGGATCAAGGCACACTCGACCAGAGCTGTCGGTGCCTCTTGGGCTTTCAGGCACCAGGCTACGGCTCAACAAGTCTGTCAGGCTGCCACTTGGACTAGCCTGCATACCTTTTCGAAGCACTACCAAGTGCATGCTCCTGCTTCGGCAGATGCGAGCTTGGGCAGACGCATCCTTCAGGCGGCTGTCGCCCATTTGTGAAGTTAGGTTCTGCCTACTTCTTAGTTTTTCTGTTTATTCCCACCCAGGGACTGCTTTGGAACGTCCCATGGTCTGGGTCTCCCATAAGGAACGATGAAGAAAAAGAGAATTTTGTTTACTTACCGTAAATTCTTTTTCTTATAGTTCCGTATTGGGAGACCCAGCTCCCTCCCTGTTGCCTGTTGGCAATTTCTTGTTCCGCGTGTTATCAACGGCTGTTGTCGTGGACAGAGTCTCCGGTTGTTCCGGCTATTGCTCTATCCTACTTGTGGGTGGCTATTCTCCTTCAGCTTTTGCACTAAACTGGCTGGGTCTGCTCACCAGGGGGTGTATAAGCTCAGAGGGAGGAGCTACACTTTTTAAGAGTAGTACTTTGTGTGTCCTCCGGAGGCAGAAGCTAAACACCCAATGTCTGGGTCTGCCAATATGGAACTATAAGAAAAAGAATTTACGGTATGTAAACAAAATTCTCTTTTTTGGCCTATAAGCTGCGACCACCACCACCGGGCTCTTTTATACAGTATTCTAACATGCTACATATAAGAGCCCAGGCCGGTGGTATAACCTAGGCAAGTATTATAAAGTGTTTAACGGTCGCTGCGGTGCGCCTTATGGGCGTCTCCATTCTCCAGTGCCGGCGCCGCTTCTTTTGGCCATCTTCGTCCTCTTTCTGAAGCCTGTGTGCATGACACGGCTGCGTCATACACACTCGCCGTTCCTGCTCAGGCGCACTACAATACTTTGATCTGCCCTCCTCAGGCGACTGTTAGGTGAGTATTTAGGTGAGTATTATAAAGTGTTTTTTATGTTATATCCCCGGCCTGGGCTCTTTTATATACAGCATGTTAGAATGGTGTATATAAGAGCCCGGTGGTGGTGGCTGCAGCTTATAGGCCAAAAAAGTGGTGACTGGTTCCCTTTAAGAATCTACAATGTCAACAAACTTGACGAATTGCAGGTTTTGCTCGGCCGGGTCCTGGGCGCTGAAACAGACGGGCTCTTTGGCTGCTTTCACACATCCGGTTTTTGCCATCAAGCACGATACGGCGAAAAAACTGATGCGATGGATCTGGCGAAAAATTGATCCGTCGCATTAGTTTTTTCATGCGTTTTTGTTTTTTGAATGATCGGTTGTGATACTGAGCATGCTCAGTTAAAAACACCGGAGCAGTCGTTGTCATCCGGCATATGACGGAATCCAACGGATCCGGCACCCATAGGCTTCCATTATACAACATGCTGGGCGGCGCCGCATCCGGCGTGGTCCGTTTTTTTGCCGGAGATAAAAAAACCCTTTCCATTCTGCGTCCTTTCCGGCAGCCGGACAAAGACATTTCGCCAGATCCGGCAGACGCCGCATGCAACCCAAGGCTATCCGGCTATCTGACGCTAATACAAGTCAATGGGGGAATAAAACGGATTTGGCACCCATAGGCTTCCATTATACAACATGCTGGGCGGCGCCGCATCCGGCGTGGTCTGTTTTTTGCCGGAGACAAAAAATGTTCCATGCTGTGTCCTTTCCGGCAGCTGGTGCTAATACAAGTCAATGGGGAATAAAACTGATCCGGCGCCGGATTGTACCTGACGGCAAAAACCGTATGTGTGAAAGCAGCCTTTAGGAGGGTTCTGTGCCCGTCCACATCTCCGGTCTGTTTAGTTGCCGTGTTTATCGGCTTTTCCCGTCTTTGTCTTGCAGATCACTGAGTGGAGAGCCCGAGCGTTGAAGTTCGAGGAGATGTGCAGCATTGTAATGACCATGTTCACCCGTCTTTCCAACTCTCCGAATCGGACCATCCTGTACGACCTGTACCCCTACGTCTGGGATATTAAGAGTATCATTTCTATGGTGAAGTCCTTTGTGCAGTGGCTAGGTAGGTGACGGAGGGATCCTTTCTGCTGCCGGCTCTCTCGATCACACAGTTGCTTGCTCCGGGGTGAACAAAACGACAAGTTTAGACCTTTCCGAGTGAAGCCTCTTCTTCTTCTTCTTCCTCTTCTTTTGTTTTTTTACCGATTATTGTACGGTATGTTTTCTTCCCCCTGTGGGCCTATGCAATCATGAAATGTGTAATCTTTGATATTTTGTGTTACTGTGGACCGGTCTGAAAACAACCGGGCTCTGTTCTGTAGCGACCGTACCATGGACCCAGTAGCCCGCTGCTTGCTGTGTACTCATAACGCCATTGCTATTTTTGACAGAAATATTCAAGAGCTGCAATTGACACCTGGAAAAGAGAAAGGTGACATCTCTCCCCGCCCCCGTTCCCATCAGCGCACGCGAGCTTTGCGTAAGGCTATTCTGGTGCAGAAGGGCAGGTATATCACACGGATCCGGGGTGGGCTTCAATTTGCATTGACTTTGGGCAAACTGAGTGTTGTGCCGCTATGAAGATAGCCGCACCGTCTCGTGTTTGCAGGTAAATTTTCCTTCTGGCTACCGATTCCACATTCTTTGCGTGCACCAGCATGGCCTCAGACTACACTTGCGTAGCCTCATTTTATTTTTCAGGTTTCAAAGTCGCTTAGAGGAGCAGTGTGGAAATTTTGCTTTTACATGACACAGCAGGCAGCGATGCTGGGGTACCCCGAAAACAGGCAACGCTTGCCACCAATGTGGCTCCAGCGTTAACGTACAAAACTAAATTATAGAAACCAAAAGGAGTAACACATAGAAAACTTTTTTAATTTTTTTTTGTCCAAAGGAGCTTTTGGTCCTTGGATAGAGACGTAGAGTCTATTTACACGATTGGCGAGGAGTCCGGCGCTCGCCCGGCGCCCGAGAGCCGCGGTTGCTTCCAGACCAGAAGCAGATGGTGTGTGTCCTATTCTCTCACTTACTAACGGTTGTATTGTGTCTTCCTCATTGTGCACAGATGGGAGAGACCTGAGCACAAGTGTCTGCTGCTAATGGATGGAGAAAGAAAGATGCATACCGCGCTCTGCCGCCATGTTATATAGGACCGCTGTAGACAGGCAGCGTAGAGAACCTAGGGCTGGATGACAAACCGACAGTCACATTTGTTCAGCCATTTTCACTCTTTTTATAGCTGGAATCTCATTTGATTTTCAGTTCTTTATTTTAAAGCCAAAGACGGGAGTGTATGGAAAATGTAAAGGAAGGACTGATACTTCACCTTCTGGCTAGATCCACTTCTGACTTTGGCTCCTGAAAAAAAAAGCTGCTTGTGGGGCTCCAGTCTTACTATAACCACCTAAAGACTTAAAGGGAACCTGTAGGTGCAATATGCACCCGGGACCACGAGAAGTTCTGGGTGCATATTGCTAATAGCTGCTTAGCAGTCCCAGCCTATAGTAGCATAGATAAAGAGATCTATAGAAAAAGCATTTCTAAATATCCTTTATGATATGCTAATGAGGCCAACAACTAGTCCCAAGGGTGGTAGTTCCCTTGACTAGTCGGCCCCCTTAACATGTAAGCACGCCCCTGTGGGTGTGCTAACATGCTAATGAATGCGTAGCGTCAGAGGATGGTTGCACTCACCTCTCTGGTGCCATTACTGGACTTCGGCTCAGTGCGCATGATCCCGGAGTTTCGGTCATGCGTACTATGAAGTCGGGTGTACGCGTCCAGGCTCCAAACTCGTGTAGAGCGCATGACCAAAAGTCCAGGATAATGCGCACTGAGCCAAAACCCAGGAGTTGGACGTGATGGCAGCAGAGAGGTGAGCGCGGCCATCCTCTGACACTGTGCATTCACTAGCATGTTAGCATAACCACAGGGGCATACTTGCATGCTAAGGGCACCAATTAGCCAAGGGAGCCAACACCCTTGTGACTAGTCGCCTCCTTTCCATATCATATGGGATTTTTGGAAATAATTTTTGTAAAGATTCCTTTATGTATGCTACCAGATACTGGGACGGTTAGGCAGGGATTAGCAGTATGCGCCCACAACTGCTCATGGTTCTGGGTAAATATTGCTCCTGACAGGTTCCCTTTAAAAGGGCAATCCCTTTTTGGACATTTTATAGTATACGCCGTATATCTAATGTGGGAGTGCCACCTTTATTGCAAGAATATGAGACCCCGTTCTCAGAGTAGAGATGGGACCCTCGCCTATCAGAACAGTTTTGGCATATTTATTTTGGAAAAGCTTTTATTTCTGGAATTTTTTTTTTATATATTTTTATTTAATAGTTTATTATGACCAAAGTCAAATAGTGAGAACCATTTTAAGGAACATTAAACATAGAACATTCACCCGCCCCTAAAAAATGTTCTTAGCATTTCTAACCATAGTATTTCTGTTTGATCTCTTTATTCTGCAAAGTCAAAAGTTTACATGCATTGAGTACTGGCAGAAATTATTTATATATAACCGTGCCTCACAGTGTCTTATTTGAATGGTGTAGTCCGCTTTGTTTGTCTGGGTCTTCAGCCGCAGCTTAGACTCCGAAGCTTCTTTATCCTTTTTCATACATTGAGTACTATGGCTTTAAACATTATGGGACAGCCCATATGATGCTGTCATGTCTTTGGAAGCTTCTGATAGGTTTATTGGCAACATCTGAGTTAATTAGAGACACACCTGTGGATGTATTTTAATGCACACCTGAAACACACGGCTTCTTTGCGTGTTATAATGAAAAAGTCAAAAGAAATCAGCCACGATCTCAGGGAGAGAATTGTGGAGTTGCACAAGTCTGTTTCGTTATTACGTGCAATTTCCAGATACCTGAAGGCGCCTCGTTCATCTGTACAACTATATCCAAGTACAAACATGATGGGATTGTCCAGCCATCATATACTTCTCAGTAAGGAGACTGGTTTTGGTACCAGAGATGAACGTGCTTTGGTCAGACATGTGCATATCAACCCAAGAACAAAAGAAAAAGACCTTGTGAAGATACTGGCGGAAGCTGGTAAGATTGTGTCATTATCTTCAGTGAAAAGAGTACTGTATCAACATGGGCTGAAAGGCCACTCTGCCAGGAAGAAGCCATTACTCAAAAAAAAAAAAAAAAACCCCAGCAAAACCAGAAAAAAGACAGATTAATGTTTGCATATACTCACAGGAACAAAGACCTTAATTTTTGGAGACGTCGTGTGGTCTGGCTAAACTCAAACTGATCTATTTGGCCATAATGATAATCATTACATTTGGATGAAAAAGGGAGACTCTTTGAAGCCTAAGAACACCATCCCAACTGTGAAACACGAAGGTGACAGCATCATGTTGTGGGGTTGTTTTGCTGCAGGAGGGACTGGTGACTTCACAAAATAGACGGCATCATGAGGAAAGAAGATTATGTGGCAATACTGAAGAAACATCTCAAGACATCAGCCAGGAACTTAAAGCTTAGGAAATAGATCTTCCAAATGGACAATGACCCGAAGCTACTGCCAAACTGGTTACAAAGTGGCTTAAGGATAACAAGGTCAATGTTTTGGAGTGGCCATCACAAAGCCCTGATCTGAATCCTAATGAAAATGTATGGGCGAAGCTGAAAAGGCCGCTGTGAGCAAGACGACCTCCAAACATGGCTCAGTTACACCAGATCTTTCAGGAGGAATCGGCCCAAATTCCACCAACTATTGTGAGAAGCTTGTGGAAGGATCCAAAACGTTTCACCCAAGTCACACAGTGTAAGGGCAATGCCACCAAATACTAATGACATGGAGGGAAACTTCACTGTGCAGAAAGGAATGAAAATGCCTTAAAACATTCTCTCATTATTCTGGTATTTGGCAAATAGAAATAATTTTGGTTCCTAATTGACCTAAAACGGGAAAGGTGTATACTGATTTCATGTCAGATAGTGAGAAAAACCTGCAGGTGTGTCTGTATAGAGAGCGGAGGGAAAAACCTGCAGGTGTGTCTGTATAGAGAGCGGAGGGGAAAACCTGCATATGTCTTTATAGAGCGGAGGGAAACTAAGGGTTTCAACTATATATTTTTCAGCTCTTGGTAACATTTTCACTTATGCATCACGGCCATATAGAAAATGGTGCAGTACTATATGAATTATTAATGCACACTGACTTATGATGGGGCTGGCTCCACGGCTTTATTACCAAGTGCCTTACAACACGGGCAGTACATACATTCTGTACATCTGTAATGTATGTAAAGTGCTATGGAATTAATAGCGCTATATAAGTGAATAAATATCATCTCTGAGCTGTGTAGGATCAGCTCTTATTGTAAGATATGGAAGTGACAATAAGTGACTTCCGAGATATAACGTACTATGATTATAAGACTTATACATGATAAAGATTGCCCCCGACCATCACAGTTACAGTATGGTGTCTTCTGTGTGGCCGCTCATGGCTGGGGCCTGCGAAACACTAATATAAGAGAAAGACGTCAAGTCTTGGCTGATTGGAAATGTATGATGGGATTTATCTAATACGCCATCAGTGTATTGAATTAGATTAATTCACAATATGGGATGTCGCAGCTCACCTCCTCTTCCTGTTACAGCTCACCCCTTCCTCCTACTGTATAATGACTGATAACACCTCTATATACAGTAGATAATACAGGATCCACCATTCACAATAGGTGATGTCACAGGTCACCTCCTCTCTCTCCTGTACAATGACTGATGACACCTCTATATACAGTAGATAACACAGTATCCAACAATTACAATAGGTGATGTCACAGGTCACCTCCCCCTCCTGTACAATGACTGATAACACCTCTATATACAGTAGACAACTCTGGATCCAAAATTCACAATAGATGATGTCACAGCGCACCTCCGCCTCCTGTACAATGACTGATAACACCTCTATATACAGTAGACAACTCTGGATCCAAAATTCACAATAGATGATGTCACAGCACACCTTCTGATCAGAAAATTTTAAAAACAGATTGAAACAAAAAGAAACAAATAAATGTACCATTCTCTGATCTACGTAGGATTGTAGTGGCCACGTCCCAGGCCAGGTTTGCAGTCTCTTATACTATAACACACGGTCCTTCCTGCTGCATATAAATCCAGGAGGGAAGTGAAGCGGCAGGATTCAGACTCCCATCGCACCATAGTCCCCTGTACAGTCCTGTAGTATATAGCTGCGGAGTACAGGCCACAATCCGCTATAGGCAGTCTGTATTTTTATGTATCTGCTGTCCGCTCCTGAAGACTTTGCCCCTGTCTTGCAGTGATCTTGGGTTCGGTAGCCCAGTGTACATCCCTGCTCCCAGTCCCCATATCTGCAGGTCCTTGTGATTTTACATTTTTATAAGGTGGCAGCAGAGTAAATGATGGACAAATGTGACTTGAGAGTTCTAGCACTAGGGCTGTCAAATCGCTGGCTGCCACTAGATGTCAGCGCGGCAGCAGGCCTTTTTGCTATGTGTGTTCACCAGCGGGGGAGGGAGCTTCTTACAGCCTTTGGCAGGTGCCACACTTGCGAGTGACTCGTGCCGCATCGCACGGCTTGACGCTTCACGGACAGGAGCGTGCAGCTGCATAGAAATATATACAAGTGTGTGACATTGGCCTTTAAAGGGAATTTGTCACCAGGTCTTTGCTCCCTCGTTTCAGAGCAGTATAATGTAGAGGCAGAGACCCTGATTCCAGCGACCAGTCACTTATTGAGCTGTTTTCTGTCTCCTCTGCTGCAGATCTAGCAGTTAGGCCTAAGCCACACAGGCATGAAAATCGGTGCGAGTGGAGTGCGATTAAAAAAAAAAAAATCACATTGCACTCGGACCAATGTTAGCCTGTGTGCCAGCACCCATGAGCGATTATTTTCTCAGCCCCAATCGGACCGAGAAAACAATCGCAGCATGCTGCGGGTGTTATGCGATCCTAGGTTCTCTCGCACCCATTCAAGTCTATGGGGCGAGAGAAAGATCGCACTGCACTCGCAGTACACTGGTGTTCCGCGAGTGCAGGGCAAGAATGGCAATAGCCGGCAACGGAAGAGAGAGCGAGATAAATCCCTCCCTCTCCTCTGTGCCGGCCTGCCCCTCTGTAGCACCAGCCCTCCCCTTCTCCGTGCCGGCCCGCCCCCCGCAGCTGAGGGCCGCTCGCACGGTCAGACCACAGTCACAGGGACACTCGCATGGTACTCGGCTCTGCTGTACTGCCAGCGTGAGTCGACTCATGCAAGGGGATTGCAGTGTAATCCCCGTGTGGCCCCGACCTCACACAAAGCTCATGAATATGCTGGACTACCTGCAGCATGCCAAGTAGTCCTGTAATGATAATCTCCTGCTGACTAAACAGTGATTTTATCAAAACTAGCCCAGTAAGTGACACATCGCTGGAATCAGGATCTCTACCCCTACGTTATGCTGCTCTCAGATTAGGGGGCAAAAACCTGGTGACAGATTCCCTTTAAAGCATTAGTCAAGTTAGGGAGTCCTTAAATATTTTGCTGAAAATGCAGACAAAAAAAACCAAAAACCCTAAAAACCCCTACATGTAATGTTCTCCGCTTGGATCTGATTTCAACAGGGTGTCGTAGTCAATCTTCAGCACAGTTCTTAAGTGGAGACCAAGAGCCCTGGGCCTTTAGAGGAGGTCTAGCAGGAGAGTTCCAGGTATCAATATGAATTCAAAACTCAATGACTTTATTTATGTTCACACGTTAATTTTGGACAATCCGTTTCTGTGCCTCCCGAGGGGATGAAAGGCTTGGTCTGCTGAAGGCTTAGACTGTAACAACCCAATATCCACACCTATTATTTATTATTTATTTATAACCCTCCTGTTTTTCAGGTGGAGGAGACGTTGCGGTCCCAAGCGGCGGCAGCGACTAGCATAGCGCGTTGCGTTTCACATTGTTCCTTTGCAGGTCGCGTTGCGCTCGCCCCTTCGCGCGCAGCAAGCGCAGGCTTTGGCGTTCCTTACACCGAAACTCCATGAACAAAGGTGAAGCAGTATATATATATATAAATATATAAGGCTGTGTGACATTGGGCATGGAAGTAGTTTACCATACTGGGGGTAATGACACCAACTTGCTCATGGACTTTCTGGCGCGGCTGATCTTTTTCCCCCCTCACAGGTGTCCTGGCGCGCGCTGCATGTGGTGGCGTAGAACTGTGCAGGACGGCACGCCTCCTCTTGTCACAGTCCTCCCTCTTCAGACCAATCCTCTCCACGCGCCATTCGCACTATGGCGCGATCCTTGACCTGCAACGGTAGCCAAGACGTTACCCTGCGGGGCACAATGATGTGAATTGACCTCAGTGTGTATTTTAATTTTTTTTTTTTTTTGATTTTTATATTTTTATTTTTTGGCTTTGCTGAAATATTCCTGCAGTGGCATGTTTATTTTTTTTTTAAGACCATGCCAGTCAGATATTTTTCTATATAATATACAGTACAGGCCAAAAGTTTGGACACACCTTCTCATTCAAAGAGTTTTCTTTATTTTCATGACTCTGAAAATTGTAGATTCACATTGAAGACATCAAAATTATGAATTAACACAAGTGGAATGAAATACTTAACAAAGTGTGAAACAACTGATATGTCTTATATTCTAGGTGCTTCAAATTAATAATAATAATTCATTTATATAGCGCTGTTAATTCCACAGCACTTTACATACATTACATACATTGGCAACACTGGCCCCATTGGGGCTCACAATCTAGGTTCCCTATGAGTATGTTTTTGGAGTGTGGGAGGAAACCCACGCAAACACGGGGAGAACATACAAACTCCTTGCAGATAGTGTCCTTGGTGGGATTTGAACCCAGGACCCCAGCACTGCAAGACTGCAGTGCTAACCACTGGTCCACCGTGCCGCCCATAAAGTAGCCACCTTTTGCTTTGATTACTGCTTTGCACACTCTTGGCATTCTCTTGATGAGCTTCAAGAGGTAGTCACCGGAAATGGTCTTCCAACAGTCTTGAAGGAGTTCCCACAGATGCTTAGCACTTGTTGGCCCTTTTGCCTTCATCTGCGGTCCAGCTCACCCCAAACCCTCTCGATTGGGTTCAGGTCTGGTGACTGTGGAGGCCAGGGCATCTGGCGTAGCACCCCATCACTCTCCTTCTTAGCCAAATAGCCCTTACACAGCCTGGAGGTGTGTTTGGGGTCATTGTCCTGTTGAAAAATAAATGATGGTCCAACTAAACGCGAACCGGATGATTCAGTATGCCTTCAATTTTGAATAAATCCCCAACAGTGTCACCAGCAAATCACCCCCACACCATCACACCTCCTCCTCCATGCTTCACGGTGGGAACCAGGCATGTAGAGTTCATCCGTTCACCTTTTCTATATAGACAAGGTAGTTGGATCCAAAGATCTCAAATTTGGACTCATCAGACCAAAGCACAGATTTCCACTGGTCTAATGTCCATTCCTTGTGTTCTTTAGCCCAAACAAGTCTCTTCTGCTTGTTGCCTGTCCTTAGCAGTGGTTTCCTAGCAGCTATTTTACCATGAAGGCCTGCTGCACAAAGTCTCCTCTTAACAGTTGTTCTAGAGATGTGTCTGCTGCTAGAACTCTGTGTGGCATTGACCTGGTCTCTAATCTGAGCTGCTGTTAACCTGCGATTTCTGAGTCTGGTGACTCGGATAAACTTATCCTCCGCAGCAGAGGTGACTCTTGGTCTTCCTTTCCTGGGGCGGTCCTCATGTGAGCCAGTTTCTTTGTAGCGTTTGATGGTTTTTGCCACTGCACTTGGGGACACTTTCAAATTTTTCCCAATTTTTCGGACTGACTGACCTTCATTTCTTAAAGTAATGATGGTCACTCATTTTTCTTTACTTAGCTGCTTTTTTCTTGCCATAATACAAATTCTAACAGTCTATTCAGTAGGACTATCGGCTGTGTATCCACCAGACTTCTGCACAGCACAACTGATGGTCCCAACCCCATTTATAAGGCAAGAAATCCCACTTATTAAACCTGACAGGGCGCACCTGTGAAGTGAAGACCATTTCCGGTGACTACCTCTTGAAGCTCATCAAGAGAATGCCAAGAGTGTGCAAAGCAGTAATCAAAGCAAAAGGTGGCTACTTTGAAGAACCTAGAATATAAGACATATTTTCAGTTGTTTCACACTTTTTTGTTAAGTATTTCATTCCACATGTGTTAATTCATAGTTTTGATGTCTTCAATGTGAATCTACAATTTTCAGAGTCATGAAAATAAAGAAAACTCTTTGAATGAGAAGGTGTGTCCAAACTTTTGGTCTGTACTGTACATTTTATTTTTTATATATATATTTTTTGTTTTGTTTTAGTTTGTTGTTTCCACGTCTGATTTTACCTTTTTGTTCTTCTTATTTTTCATAGCGTTTGCTTCCAATTGAGGGAGCAAATGACCTGTTTTTTCAGCCTCCACCCCTGACGCCGACTTCCAAAGTCTACACCATAAGACCTTACTATCCGAAAGACGAGGTGAGTCTCTCATATCTCTATGGCTTTTAGTTGGTGAATATACGGTAGTATATACTCTCCTGTGAGTGCTGGCGCTCTGCCGACATTCACAGGAAGGGAGTCATGACAGCGACAGGGTTCATTAGCTGACCCCCGGCTGTCATGAAAACCCAGTGGCGCCCGTGATCACGTCATGGAGCCGCCGATAGCACGATATTTGCTGGAATGCGTTAACTTGTACTGACAAACTGACAGTGCAGTCTAAGGGGTTAACAGGCGCAGGTGGATCTCCAATCCACCAGAGCCTGTTATCGGCTTGTCTGCTGATGAGATCTGCAGACGTGCATGAACAACCAATGACTTATTGCTGCGTGATTGGTCATGAAGTGGTTAAATGGAATGTGTCATCGGAAAAGAATGTTTAAAACCAGGTTTTCATGTAAATAGACTCACACTTCCTTTTCACTAGAAAAATTAGTGAGCAAAAATATTTCCAAGAAGTTGTCAAACACATTAATAAAGATATTTGAGATTTAGAAGTATCAAAAAATTGTATATTCAAAATGAAAGTAGTAATTATATATCCATAGTAGGTATATGGTGAGGACACATGATAAAGGACTGGTAGCAGGAGACACACAGTTTGCATATATAGGTGGAACACTGCGATTTTATTTTTTTTTTTTTTTTTTTTTTTTTTATGAAATGCTAATGTAGTGAGAGGTAATGACCACTAGATGTCAATATAATCAAAAATATCAGGTTATAACACAACACATGTATAAAAGATAATCTCTGAGATTATTAGAAACTAAAGCCAAGTCCAATATAATGAAACTAATTACCAATAAATTGTCATCGCATATGTCTGTGCTCCCCGACGCACATGTCGCAAATGCTTCTTCATGGAGAGGAGACCTTTTTCTCTAGGCCAATTCTCAGCAAAAAAACAATCATTATATATTATTATTGCAGGCAGATAACACCTCTATATACAGTAGATGACACAGGATGTATCATTCACAATAGGTGATGTCATAGCTCACTTCCTCCCCCTCCTATACATGACGGAAACACAAGATACACAATTCAGAATAGGTGCTGTCACAGCTCACATCCTCCCCTCCTATACAATGACGGAAACAAAAGATATACAATAGGTGATGTCACAGCTCACCTCCTCCCCCCTATACAATGAAGGAAACACAAGATACACAATTCACAATAGGTGATGTCACAGCTCACCTCCTCTCCCTCTTATACAATGACGGAAACACAAGATACAATTCACAATAGGTGATGTCACAGCTCACCTCATCCTCTGTCTCTAGAATGACTGATACCACCTCTATATGCTATAATTGTAGCATTTTTGCTGAAGCAATATAGCAGAACGGTTTGAATGCAGAATATTTAGAAAGTCGCTTAAGTTTACATTTAGATGCAAATAAACGATAAAAAAAAAAAATCTGAGGTAATCTGTTATTTTCTATATATTTTGTGTTTAGGCATCTGTATACAAGATTTGTAGAGAAATGTATGATGATGCAATGGACGATCTGCCGTTTGAGAGCCAACCTGACCTGATAGGAGACAAGTGAGTGTCATTCATTATTTCTGGAGATGTCCCTTTATAAGAGTGACTTTCATTCATGTCGTAATGTGCAGCTGAAGCTCCACAGTGTATGGAGTGGGGTCTTCTGCCTCCGCACCTGTCTACATCGGGCCTCTGCTGCTAACAGCTGATCTGATATTTACGTCCTACCCTGAGAATAGGGTACCTGTTTTGTACAGGGCAAATTGTATGAAGTGATGACCGAGCATGGTAGTGCCCGCTCATCACTAGTTACCAGTACTGAGCACCCGAGCATGGTAGTGCCCGCTCATCACTAGTTACGAGTACTGAGCACCCGAGCATGGTAGTGCCCGCTCATCACTAGTTACCAGTACTGAGCATGGTAGTGCCCACTCATCACTAGTTACGAGTACTGAGCACCCGAGCATGGTAGTGCTCACTCATCACTAGTTACGAGTACTGAGCACCCGAGCATGGTAGTGCTCACTCATCACTAGTTACGAGTACTGAGCACCCGAGCATGGTAGTGCCCGCTCATCACTAGTTACCAGTACTGAGCATGGTAGTGCCCACTCATCACTAGTTACCAGTACTGAGCACCCGAGCATGGTAGTGCCCGCTCATCACTAGTTACGAGTACTGAGCACCTGAGCATGGTAGTGCCCGCTCATCACTAGTTACGAGTACTGAGCACCCGAGCATGGTAGTGCCCGCTCATCACTAGTTACGAGTACAGAGCACCCGAGCATGGTAGTGCTCGCTCATCACTAGTTACCAGTACCAAGTACCCGAGCATGGTAGTGCCCGCTCATCACTAGTTACGAGTACTGAGCACCTGAGCATGGTAGTGCCCGCTCATCACTAGTTACCAGTACCAAGTACCCGAGCATAGTAGTGCCCGCTCATCACTAGTTACGAGTACTGAGCACCTGAGCATGGTAGTGCCCGCTCATCACTAGTTACCAGTACTGGACACCTGAGCATGGTAGTGCCCGCTCATCACTAGTTACGAGTACTGAGCACCTGAGCATGGTAGTGCCCGCTCATCACTAGTTACCAGTACTGGACACCTGAGCATGGTAGTGCCCACTCATCACTAGTTACGAGTACTGAGCACCTGAGCATCGTAGTGCCCGCTCATCACTAGTTACGAGTACTGAGCACCTGAGCATCGTAGTGCCCGCTCATCAATAATTTTGACCTAAGCGGTCATAAATCCCCCATTGTTTACCCCTACTTCTCTGCTCACATTTTCGGGGTTTATATCTGTTACTATACACAGTACAACATGAGTTTGTAACGCGTCTCCTTTCCTGTTTCTAGGCTTGTCGGAGGACTTCTGTCTCACAGCCTCGACTACTGTTTTGTTCTGGAAGACGAGGACGGTATCTGCGGCTATGCTGTGGGCACAGCGGACGTGACTCCATACCTGACAAAATGCAAACATTCCTGGATACCTTTCATGCAGGAGAAATACACCAAACCCAAAGCGGACAAAGAGCTGTCTGCGGCAGAGGTACAGAGCACCGGTATCCGCACCATAAACACTGAGCAAGAGGGCACCTCAGCGAGGGGGAACAGGGGATAGGGACCCCTATATCCAGTGAAGAGACCCCCAGCAATTACACATCTATCATCTAACCACGGCCATATTCGTTATCCTTAGATTACACTGGAGCACAAGGTGGTTGGGGGGGAGGGGTGCCATTGCCAATTTCTTTGTCGCTCCATTGGGAGACCCAGACAATTGGGTGTATAGCTACTGCCTCCGGAGGCCACACAAAGTATTACACTTAAAAGTGTAAGGCCCCTCCCCTTCTGCCTATACACCCCCCGTGGGATCACGGGCTCCTCAGTTTTCAAGCTTTGTGCGAAGGAGGTCAGACATCCACGCATAGCTCCACTGTTTAGTCAGCAGCAGCTGCTGACTATGTCGGATGGAAGAAAAGAGGGCCCATACTAGGGCCCCCAGCATGCTCCCTTCTCACCCCACTCTTGGCGGTGTTTGTTAAGGTTGAGGTATCCATTGCGGGTACGGAGGCTGGAGCCCATATGCTGCTTTCCTTCCCCATCCCCCTTAGGGCTCTGGGTGAAGTGGGATCCTACCGGTCTCCAGGCACAGGAGACCGTGCTCCATCCACTGCCACTGGGGTATCTGCTGGATATGGAGCTGAGTATCGTCAGGGACATGGCCCTGCTACGTCAAGGTACTCTGTGCCCCCGTACAGACCGCGCGCAGACACACCGCAGCATTGCTGGGTGTGTTAGTGCGCTGGGGACAACAGCGCTGCGCGCTTGTGCCACTACTCACTACAGCTTTGCTGAGTTAGTTAATGTATTGGGGACTGCCGCGCCGGCCGCTGCTGTCAGTTTTACACTGCGGCGCGGCTGGGACTTGTAGTGCGCCGGGGACTTCCGCGCTGGCCTCTGGACGGCCGCGCTTATTACTCGAGTCCCCGGCTTTTGCGGCCTAGTCTCGTTGCTTTCCCGCCCCCAGACCTGCCAGTCAGGGGAGGGGCGGGACGCTGTGCCGGACGTCAGCGCCGAGGGCTGGAGTCTGCTTGCATACTCCAGCCCACTCACTGAACACAGTGGGACGCCAGTTTCCCGCACTTTGTCTGAGGCACGCCCACGGTACGCCCCTCTTCACAGGACGCCGGCAGCCATTCCTGTGTGCAGTCGGAGCTGGAGAGGGGAGACAAGATCTGGGGGACCCAGACACGGGATTCTGGCGACCACACACCCGCTTTTCAGCGGGCGGTAAGCAGCACCTGAAGTGCTGACCCCACTAGCGCCGAAGTGTTCATTTGTACTTTTATGCTTGTATTCTATACATTGCACTGTACGGTCGCTATTCTTGGCTATATACCCTCCTAGATTGCTCAGAGGACAGCATGTCGTCCGCAAAAAGCAAGGGTGCCAAGGCACAGGCTTTCTATGCTGCTTGTACTGCTTGTGAGGCTGTTCTACCGGCAGGTTCCACTGATCCCCATTGTGTGCAATGTTCGGGCCCTGTGGCACTTGCTCAGCCGGGGTCTCTGCTAGAGGTGACCCAGGGAGAACCACCTGTGAACACTGTCCAGGTGACGGGGACGGAGTTTGCAGTTTTTGCTGATAGATTGTCTGTAACTATGACTAAAATTCTAGAAACTTTGCAGTCCAGACCGGTACCTCAGACCATGGGCACTGTTGAATCATTGCCCCCTGGTCCTCAGTTGGATCAACTCCGGGCTCCGGGGATGTCCCATGCATCCCAGGGTGAAGGCTCTGACACGGACGACAGTCCCAGACTGCCTAAGCGAGCTCGCTGGGAACGGCCCTCGACATCATCACACTGGTCAGGGTCCCAGCAGGAGGACTCTCTGTATGATGAAGCGGAGGTAGCTGATCAGGATTCTGATCCTGAGACCGCTCTCAATCTGGATACACCTGAGGGTGACGCCATAGTGAATGATCTTATAGCGTCCATCAATCGAATGTTGGATATTTCTCCCTCAGCTCCTCCAGTGGAGGAGTCAGCTTCACAGCAGGAGAAATTCCATTTCAGGTATCCCAAGCGTAAATTGAGTACTTTTCTAGACCACTCTGACTTCAGGGAGGCAGTCCAGAAACACCACGCTTATCCAGATAAGCGTTTCTCCAAACGCCTTAAGGATACGCGTTATCCCTTCCCTCCTGACGTGGTCAAGGGCTGGACCCAGTGTCCCAAGGTGGATCCTCCAATCTCCAGGCTTGCGGCTAGATCCGTAGTTGCAGTGGAGGATGGGGCTTCACTTAAAGATTCCACTGACAGACAGATGGAGCTCTGGTTGAAATCCATCTATGAAGCTATCGGCGCGTCGTTTGCTCCAGCGTTCGCAGCCGTGTGGGCACTCCAAGCTATTTCAGCTGGTCTGGCGCAGATTGACACTGTCACACGTACATCTGTTCCGCAAGTAGCGTCCTTAACCTCTCAAATGTCGGCATTTGCGTCTTACGCTATTAATGCTGTCCTGGACTCTACGAGCCGTACGGCAGTGGCGTCCGCCAACTCCGTGGTTTTACGCAGAGCCTTGTGGTTAAGGGAATGGAAGGCAGATTCTGCTTCCAAAAAGTGTTTAACCAGTTTGCCATTTTCTGGTGACAGACTGTTTGGTGAGCGATTGGATGAAATCATTAAACAATCCAAGGGTAAGGATTCATCCTTACCTCAGCCCAGACCAAACAAACCCCAACAGAGGAGGGGACAGTCGAGGTTTCGGTCCTTTCGAGGCTCGGGCAGGTCCCAATTCTCCTCGTCCAAAAGGTCTCAAAAGGATCAGAGGAGCTCAGATTCTTGGCGGGCTCAGTCACGCCCAAAAAAGACAGCCGGAGGAACCGCTACCAAGGCGGCTTCCTCATGACTTTCGGCCCCCTCTCTCCGCATCCTCGGTCGGTGGCAGGCTCTCCCGCTTTGGCGACATTTGGCTGCCACAGGTCCAAGACCGTTGGGTGAGAGACATTCTGTCTCACGGGTACAGGATAGAGTTCAGTTCTCGTCCTCCGACTCGATTCTTCAGAACGTCTCTGCCTCCCGACCGAGCCGATGCTCTTCTGCAGGCGGTGTGCACTCTAAAGGCAAAAGGAGTGGTGATCCCTGTTCCTCTTCAGCAGCAAGGTCACGGTTTTTACTCCAATTTGTTTGTGGTGCCAAAAAAGGACGGGTCTTTCCGTCCCGTTCTGGACCTAAAACTGCTCAACAAGCACGTGAAAACCAGGCGGTTCCGGATGGAATCCCTCCGCTCCGTCATCGCCGCAATGTCTCAAGGAGATTTCCTAGCATCAATAGACATCAAGGATGCTTATCTCCACGTGCCGATTGCTCCAGAGCATCAGCGTTTTCTACGCTTCGTTATAGGAGACGAACACCTTCAGTTCGTAGCTCTGCCTTTCGGTCTGGCGACAGCCCCACGGGTCTTCACCAAGGTCATGGCAGCAGTAGTAGCAGTCCTGCACTCTCAGGGACACTCTGTGATCCCTTACTTGGACGATCTGCTGGTCAAGGCACCCTCTCAAGAGGCATGCCAACACAGCCTGAACGTTGCGCTGGAGACTCTCCAGAGTTTCGGGTGGATCATCAACTTTTCAAAGTCAAATCTGACCCCGGCCCAATCGCTGACATATCTTGGCATGGAGTTTCATACTCTATCAGCGATAGTGAAGCTTCCGCTGGACAAACAACGTTCACTACAGATAGGGGTGCAATCTCTCCTTCAAGGCCAGTTGCACCCCTTGAGGCGCCTCATGCACTTCCTAGGGAAGATGGTAGCAGCAATGGAGGCAGTCCCTTTCGCGCAGTTTCATCTGCGTCCACTACAATGGGACATTCTCCGCCAATGGGACGGGAGGTCGACG